>NW_008633795.1:0-40500 GCF_000691845.1 Merops nubicus | reverse complement strand
CCTAAAGGATTCTATGATTCTAACTCGCCTGGACACGCTCCTGTGCGACCTGATCCGGGTCAACCTGCTTTAGCAGGGGAGTTGGACGAGGTGATCCCCAGAGGTCCCTGCCAACCCCTACTGTTCAGTGATTCTGTGGGAGGGAGGGATGATCCATGACCCGCTGCAGCAGATGCCAATGTCAATGGCATGACACACATGGAGATAAAATCACTGGAGACCAGCAGTTCAACGTAACAAGATAAAAGGAAAATCGAGAGACTTCAAGGGGTGTCAAGGAAAATGTTTAAGACATGAGTCACCTCATGTCCTGTAAACACCCCGTGCAGCTTCCCTTCCAGGAGCTTGTTTATTCACAGACTCATCTGGAATGGAACAAAGGCCTAGTGAGACACGTCCCTTCTCTGACAAGTGTACAAGTGGATATGGTGCATCAGCATCAAGAATAGACACTATGGAGAATAGCACCCCAGTGTCACTCTGGAAGCAACCCCAAGTTTGTGATCTACTCTTTGCTGCATCCTGCTCTTTTCACCCCAATACTGTCAAATCTTGCTCTCAAGACAAAACTCCTTCTGCACTTGGTTAGCCACATGAATCCCAGCATCACAGAGCTACTTGTGCTGCAGCTTTTGGGCTGACATCTCTCTGACATCTGGAATGCTTATTCGGTATACAGCTTGCAGTTCAAGCAGTAATCTGACTTTTTATACCCCTGCCCCTGAGTCTCTCATAGAACAGTAAGAGGCAGAAAAAATAGGTTTCATTTTTTTTTTAATGAAAAATCAACATTATTTCAACCTTTTTTAAAGTTTAACTAAAATCTTCTTGTTCAGAGCTTCCTAACAGACACTGAACTTCCAAATGAGTCAAACAGCCAGGGTGGCTGAGTGCACAGGGACGGAGATCTGCTACCCTTGGTGGCCCCAGCACTGAAGTCAGGAGCTTGCAGCCAAGTGTTTCAGCTGGCAACATCTGACCCATTTATGGGGACAGTGTCATATGAGAGCCAGTATCAGGATGGGCACATCAGTTACGTAAATATTGTAGGAAGGCAAGAGAGGAGGTCATACCCCAGCTTCTCTCCAGCTCCCTAGTCCTGATATGTTGCATCCCGTACAGAGTGAGGAATCACAGCAGTCAAGACAAGAGCACAGTGTCCAGAGAAACACACGATAGGACTCAAATGCTGGGAAACCTCCCCAGTCCCTCCTGCCCCAGGAGCTTCACAGCACTACTTCTCCATCACTTACTGCAGATCCTGGTTCTGCCTCTTTTTAAAACTAATGCCACAGTTATAAAGAGTGTTTGCACTGCAAACTTTACCAAAAAATCAAGATGGATGTTATCCCTCTCATTTCAGACCTGGCCTAATAGAGAGAAACATGAGCTTCCCATTTACATTACCAGTCAGAGGTGAGAGCTGGGCTGCTTCTACAAACAATCAGCAGTGTTAATGAATGAAAATGTTTGATCAGCTTCACACCTCTGCATTAGACTTGCTCTTCAAACTCAAATCATATATCAAGGTTAGTGTGCCTGAGTTAGCCTACAGGCCTGCTTATTAAAATCCCTGTGTCTTGTATTTTCAATGAACAAATCAAAGGGATTCATGATTCCTTTCTTTCAGTTCAATGGTGAGGCAGTTTCATTTTACAGCTCCTGCTGAGTGATGCCAAGAGTTTTAATACAATATCGGTGCATTTTCTATTATCTAATTTTTTCCTGTCATTTCCAAACAAGGAAACAAAATCATTTAGGATCATTCCCTCCTGAACACTTTAGATGCTAATCCTAAAGTCATTGGTCTTTATCCAGCCAGTGGTCACATATATGATGAGAGCTTGCGTGATTAAGGAGCATAGAATTTAACCTTCCATGAGAGACCCAGTTTAATGAAATGTGTATGGTACAGCCATAACAGTACTCTGGAAAACACTTCAGGAAAATACTATCACATGGCCTGAGTAAACATCCAATTCCACCAGCTTTAATTAAAATTCCTCAGCATTTTTTTTTTTAAATACACCATATATTTAAGCAAATTAAAAATCCACAGCTACATTCTTCTGTTCAACAATCCTGACAAAAGGAAGCTGAGTCAGACTCACTCCAGGATACGCATCTCAACTGGTGGCAAAAGGGAAAACAGCAACCAAGTGGAAATGACTAAGAGCACTGCACTGCCCTGATTACAATCCCAGAAATAACAACACAACGTTCAGCAGAGATTATGCCTTCTACATGGAGGTGTAATTGTTATTTTTTAAACTTTAAGTATTGTTTCTTCCAGAGAGGCTTCAGACAACAGTCAGATACAATTGCACAGTTAAAATGGGAGGGGTGTTACAAGGATTATCTGAGCTGTTCAAAATTAGCATTTCAGGTTTATTTTTACAACCAAAGGAAAGCTTATGCTCCCCTGTCCCATAATTCTTAACTGGTCATAAAAACACTGACAGATTTATTACTGCTGTGACTGAATGTCAAATCTTGGCAGACTTTCACTACCACAGCGCATGTAAGGTGCTGGTTTTAGCAAGACAGACTACTAGGTCTAACCTGTATAAACTGTAAAAGAGCATTCCTGAGCTGTACTGCCAAGAGTAAAGCCCTTCTACAGTGAGGGTTGAATATCAGGCCGATTGCTTTTGAGACATTAAAACACCCTTAGTTGCAGCTGTGTCAATAGCTGACTTTGGTTTTGATGACTGTGCTTATTAAGAAGGGCTTAGATGCCATGTGGAATCTCCCTGTAACTAGAATTACTAGCAAAGAGGAAAAAAAAATTTCCATGCTCACTCAGTGAGAGGCATGAGCTGTTTTATCAGCTTTGCTGGAATTTGTGCTGGTCAGGAAAGCAATGAACTAGTTCCTGCAACTACGGTTTCCATGAATTCTTTGAGGAGAACTTCACAGACCACTGCTCAGATGGGACAGTGAACAAGAACTGTGGTGAAAAACTGAAACAAGATGTAATAAAAGCTATTATAAGAGTCAGCCTGCTTTGCTGGCTATGCAGAAAGTAATGATGTTGGAGTTGCAGATCACCTACACAATCTCCTCAGCAACAGATAAAATATAGTTCTGAAGAAAGATGCAGGCTTTGATCTTGCATTTGTTCTGTGCAGTTCTCAATTCCATTAACTTATATTAACCCACTCACAGGTATCCATGTAGAGTGACAGCAGTCAAATGTAATAGATTTAGCATAGTAAATGAGGGCTCTGTTTCTGCCCATTGTAACACATTATTCCTTCCAGCAGTAGCAAGAAAACAGTTATTACTTTAGATTCCCAGAAACATCAAATTCAAACCACATACAAGCGCCTCCAAAGCAAAGTTGAATCTTATTCCCTATATCCAAGAAAAGAAAGACTATTTTAAACTTTACTAGCACAAGGAGTCTGGGAGATTGCTCAGACACCAACATTTAAATAATAGAGGCTAACTTTATAAAGTTTCATAGAAAGAGATGCTGATCCAAACCAGATACATCTAACCCAGGTGTCACAAAATTTAAAAATAGCAGCCAATGACAAACTGTGAGAAAACCTGGGGGGGGGGAAAATTATCTAGTAGGGACAGCTGGATCTCACATGGAAGAAAACTGCACAGCAGTGCTGAGCAGTCCACTGAAAAACGCCTGGTGTCATTTGGAAAATGGAACAGCAGAACAACACTGTGAAATGCCAAGTAAATAATTATTACTTCTTTCACTTGTGCCACCAGCTCCATCCACGAGTCACAGAGTAGTGGAAAAGTTGTTAGATGCTAAGGATACTATTAATCTTTTACTTATTCTTTTCAATTCCAGAATTTTGACTGCTAAATAAGATTTCATACATAAAATGAGGCACCTAGAAGGCAAGTATGCCTGCCACAATTGTCTGATCATGCACAGGATCTTTTTTGTTAGCAAAACTTGGTGTGAATCAATAGCATTTGTTTGAAATATTACCCCCTTGCTTCCAAAAGACACCAGTCACCGAGATATTTTTCTGAAGTCTTATAATTTGACCCTAATGATAAAGAAGTCTGAAAGTCTAAGATCTAGAAGAAAACCTGTTTGCTAGCATTTTCAGTCAGCAGCCTTGGAAATGTGATGAAATTCATGGCCTAGGAAGCACAGCAGTGCAAATGTCTGAGAATAACCAGAGAGCATGAGGTGGTCTGAACAATCAGGAGCTTGTTGGAGAAGGCTGCAAAGATCCGTGCTTCGTTCAGTAACATCTCAATGGACATTTCCTCATGGCCAGAAAGAAGACTTAAAGACTCAGTTCAGCAGCGAATAAATCTATAAAGCAGAATGTGGAAGGTTTTGAGATATTAAATCAGGTTTCTAAAATTTTAATGAAAGCATCTTCCTCAAAGCTTATAAATGGTTTTCACAGTTATTCTATTGATCTTTGAACCAGAGCATGATGAAAATACCTTTACAAAATTTTTCACTTCTTTCATTGAACTTTTCAGTAGAGATAAACCAAGTCAACTAATACAAAGCTTATTTAGCAGGCATCAAAACAGACCTTGGTAATCTAGGCCTGTTGCCTTAGGGCATATGTAAAGAACATAGGGGGTTTCTCCTTTCCTTTTCTGAGCAGTGATGGGGAAGGGCTCACTTATCCTCCTCCTTTGTTTGGATTAGCTACATAGCATGCTTACTCCCAAGCCCGCAGATACAAACATCAAAGGCTATGCAACGGTTGTAAATACAGTTGAAACCATTTGCAAAAGCAAATCGTATCTGGGACTGTTGTCTGCTGTGGGTACCAGATTATCACTGAGCTCCATCCTGACCAGATATTTGCAGCTCCCTGGAAAACTCCTATCAACATCCTCCCTGCTCTTCTCTCAGCAACGACACAGAAATGGCTTATTTTCTCGTAAGGAAACTTAACTCTAGTTGGTCTCCTAACACAAGACTTTGAAAAATGATTGCTCATTAGTTGCTTAACTTTCCTCAATAATTAATGTATCACATTTTTTTAAAAGCTGTTCATCTTTGCTGCTGTACATCATAAAAATGTGAAACAATCTAACCAACCTCAGCCTTCTAACAAGCCAGGAAATCAATGCCATCATCTGTGCTGGACTGTGATGACAAATAGGGACAAGAAAGTACTTAACTGGGGAACATTATTATTTAAAGTCCTGCTTAAGATACATTGAACATTTGCCTACATTTATTATAACTGGTTCCAAAAAAAGTGAATTTTGAGTTAAGTCTCACACTTCTCAGATTTTTTTCTGCATTATTTAGTTTCAAAATTCCTCTTCCATTTGTACTGCACAATGCCAGAGATACCCTTTGCTTTGCATTAAGTTTTAACATTCAGATGGGCTTCAGAAACAGGCAGGTGGCACTGAAGAATGCATCACAGTCCCACAGAAGGGTTTGGGTAGTCAGGACAGGCTGTAGAAAAGCCCATTGGTTCATCAGGTTGGGCTCACTGAACAAATATTTTCTCCTTCTGTAAGGCCCACCTACACTGTCTTGCTTCTGGGGACATAAATCTACCTGTGAAAAAATACTCTTAAATTCCATTTTTACATCCAGCACTGACGGAGTTTTACAGGAACCTAGTCTCATTCATATGACAGCTCTAGCTTTTTTGCTTGCAGGTATAAAAATCCTTATAGATAGGACGTCTCCAAACTGCTTTGAAAATCCCATTTGTGGAAAATAGGCATAGTCTGTGCTGATCAAATATCAGACATTATTTGAGGTACCATTCTGATGTTTGTCAACCCCTAAAACTACAAAACGACACTAAATAACAAACCAACTTTTGTGTTTCTCTCAGAGCAAATTTCCTTTTATTCAGCTCCTTCGTTAGAGTCAGCAACAACTAAGTAGGTATAGCAATAATGAGGCCACATTTATCTTGTTTCCTCCACTCCCTTTTCTCACTGTATTACTAAGACTTGGAACAATAACAGGATGCCGGGATGCAGGATGGGAAAAGGCTGACTCCCAGCTGGAAAACCTTGGAAACTGGAGAGCTGAACACTCCCAGTATTGCTTAACAAAAAGAGAAGTGGATTTTTCTATTTGATTTTCATTTTCTGTATACTGCTTAACATTTTGGGATACAGCCGATTTTAGTTTGCCTGATTTGGGAACAAACCGGAGCTCCACCAACTCTGACTCAGGTAAGGGTTAAACAGTATTTGCTGCCCTTCAGCTGTGAAGTTCATTTTGAAGTTTTTTACCTTTACCAAAAATCTCTTCTAAGGTCTTAAATAATTTAAGAAATACCAGCAGACAGATTATGCATTTTATACATATCCACAGAATCCTTTGGGCCTAACATCGATGGCATTTAAACCAAATTAAGTGCAGACAACAGGAGAGTTGTTTACAATGGACAATGGAAGTGGAAAACCTCTGGCTTTCTTGGACTATACCACATTGTTCCCAGATTGTTTAAAAGAGACATTTTATGATTTTGTAGTTCTGTTTTGTAATACTTAGATTACGTTGCCGATATTCATAAATGAAAAGGAACAGAAATGATGCTGCAAATTATACCTGTAAACCCTTTAGGAAAAGATTTCACTTGCAGTGTGGACAGTTACAAGCTTAGTCCTGTTTGGAGTGAGCAGGTGTATGCTGGGGTATGATTTCATGCAGTATTATTTATCAAAATGGGGGTTGACTTGTTGTCTGTCTTTAAGGTGCTATGGCTTTACTGTGACCAATGCCAAAAGGGGGTGTACCAGCCAGCTTTGGCATACCTCTCCTGCTAAGAGATTTGTTTAAGGCTTGGAGGGGAGTTTACATAAACATGTCGGTGACCTGGTCTCCTAAATCTGAAGTTTAAAGTGGTCCAGATACTTTAGTACCCCAACCTTGGCCTGTGAGGTTTTACATCTGTTCTAAAAGACCAGCAACTCTTATTTTAGAAGTTTCCTGATCTCAGTGGCCCAAAAGAAATATTTTTTTTCTAACAAGGTATTTTATGAGCAGTGACTTGATACAAAAAGTTAGTTGAAAAGGCTCTTACTTTATCCTAAAGATGGTGTAGCAAGTCCCTGAGCTAACAACGTTGCTGTACAGCTTACAGAGACAAAGCATTTATGCATAAAAGATGAACAGATACTGCTTTTTCTGTAAAAACTCTATTCTGCAATAGTGGGACTGTCAGTGTGCACAGTACCTTACTGTGCTGGCTGTCAAGCTGTAATAAAGATAAAGGAAGGAAAGAAATGCAAGGGAAAAAAGATATGGAAGAAGATGAATTTCTGCAAGAAAATCTGTTCCATTCTTAGCTACTGAAAACATTAAAAGTTGGCTGCTACTGTATTTAACAAAGGTATAGTTAATCAATGTGTCCCTGCCTCCACTGATTATAAATCATTATATCAGCATTTGTAAAAGCATACACTATTATCGATGTTCATGCAGGGAAAAGTATTAGACAAAAGCAAGGATACTCCAATGATTTACAAAAGCTTCTCATCTTAGGTTAATTTGTGTCTTGTAACAACAACCAATATACCAGAAACAAATCACAGAAATGCTGACTTACAATTTATCTGCAGTATCTCCAGGAGTTACTTTTTATCCCTATATAGAGGGTGACAAATAGGAGAAAAGGACACAGGATTAATTTAGCATACAAAAGCCTTAGAATAGCACAGCACACTACGGAGAAGAATGTGAAGTTACAAACAATAAAACAAATGAATTTGAAAGCAAAAGATAAACTCAATTAACAAATCAGTCCTGCTTTGTCCACAAACCGGGCTTTATTTTTCAGAGTGCTGGAGCTGCACTGCATTGCAGCAAGAAGTACTTCCCAAAGCTTTGCTGTTTCATGTAAGATCATAAACCTGTTTCTTAACTCTTTTAAAACAAACGCTAACACTATAATTATGCCATGAAACAGCTACACACCACTCAGCAACCTGCGGCTTGCAGAGTGCTAGATGTGCAGGGCTCAGTAAAGAGAAGTAGCTTAGGCAGAGAAAGTTCCACTCAAACAGTTAACAGGTTTATTGCCAGGTTTTCTTCACATCCTGCCTCTGTTGAGTGAAACAGAACTGAAAACAGGATATAGGTAAAAATCACTGGGGATGGTTTAGAAACTCTGATTTACAGCACTTCTGGAACAAAGGAGTTCACTTTGCATCCGTAAATCAATTACTTCAATTAATATTTCTAATGAAAAATAGAAAAGTTTTTTTTTTTTTAATTCTTTTTTCTTGTCAGACTATGTGTCTACAGAAGTACAGGTTTAAATCAGGCCAGCTAGTAATTTATATTTTCTAAAAGAGCAGAGGTTCACAGACTAGAGGTAACTGATTATTTCTAGTAGCTGAGCTTTCTGTAAGGAATCTTCAAGGTTATTTTTACATGCACTCATAATTCCAGTTTTTGCTTAGGTTCTAGAAGTTTAATTCAGAAGTTCAAACGTTAGTGCTAAGAAGAAAATAGAAGTTTCTCTGTCTTTGTGGGAAATCTGTTGGCCATGAAAATGTTTTGCTGTATTCTTAAAGAAACAAATGTCTTTCTCTTTATTATCCCCTTGTGAGTTTACAAATCCAAAATCCCTCAAAGTTTAGCCCTGACACAACTGGTTTCCCTTCTACCCTAGAACACAGCAGACAGTGATTATTTGTGTAAACTGGATTTACTAAGGCAGAGAGATGCCCAGCTCTCAATCACTGAGGTAAAACACACACACACACACCTTTGAAGAGCTGATCAGAATTGGAACTAGGAGAACTAGATCTTAGCAAATCCAGAGCTAGACTCTAGTTTGATCCATGATGAGAGTTCGCTTTGATCCATCTGTGGACTCCAGTTCAGCACCGACTCCGTCCGAAGGGCCTGTGCAGGTATATTTCCACTGCAAACACAGAGAGCAGACAACACTCTGGTGCCACCATCATGATCAGGAGCCACCATTTTTGCTGCCAAGAAACTTGCAGGCATCCTGTTCCAGGGCCTGTCCTCAGCCCAAGCACAGAGCCCACTGCAAACCCAGGAATCCCACCAACAGGACTCACGCTGGGAATAATGATGTGCAAAACAAAGGGACATCACTCACCAACACACGGGCCACCTGTCTCCTCAGTTCTGCCATGAGTCTGATAGTGAAATATCAACAAACACACAGCAAACTAAAAATTGTGCAGAACCTGTTTACAGTTCTTCAGTGCAAGAATACAAACTGGCCCTTTCATTCAATGAGAACCTGCGCTTCACTCATTTTGATTTTAATTTCAAATTTGTCAATAAGCATGGAATGACCTATACATTGAATGTAAGATTTTATATCTATTTTAAGTTCTCTTTGCAACATACTTCTGAAATGGATGTTATTTCTGCCATGAGTCTATCTCATACATATGCTGCTACACACATCTGTTGGACAGGCAGTGAGAAGATTTGGGGCCCAGGCCTCCTAGGTGCTAGTTCAAGCCCATGGAGATTCACAGGAACTGGAACAGTTCAAGAGCTGTTTCCACAGCTAGGCAAAGACAGGAGAAGGGCAGAGGGGAAACTTACCCACCCCTTGCAGGTGTTCACACTGCCTACACTTCAGTTTTGGTACTCTTGAGCAAAGATTTACAATCAATTAGCCAGAAAGAGTCAAGCAGGTGGATGGACACTCTGGCAGACTTTTCTCCAGACAAGTATTTTTTCGTAAAATAGACAGAAAAACTGTCCTACAGAACATGAAGAACTGCAAGTGAAAGTGTTAGCAAGTATCATCCATGAAAGGTCCAGAACTTAGAGTAAAAAATAATCAGCTTTTTAGGACAAAAGGTAAGCATGTTTACCTGGGACACACTGCAGAAATTGTATGGGGACCTTTGCAGAAGGCCAGTGGAGAGGAAAGAGTATTCTTCTGCCCTAACATTGCTACCTGAAATGCAAGAAGTTACAGAACACCACTATAGTTAGAGATTGACCCAAAGCAACATTTTAAATTCTTCATTTTTCAAAATCCAAAGAAGCCACTTTTACTGTCCCAGTCTAGTTGTCATCAAAAGCCTACTGTTCCTGTGGGATTGCATCACTATCCTCTGCCAAAACTTTAGGAGAAAGAGTCCTCTCTTTCAAATACACATTCTTTGAAAAATCTACTGTCAGTCTCCACAAATTAGCTTCTGGCTTTGCCCCCACTTAAGTCATCCATTTCTCTGCTTGCTCTTCTCTCCCCAAGTCCATCAGCAACATCTGGAATAGTTCTCCTGACACCTGGCAAAGTTCACAGGGCACAAGGTGGGTTATCTGCAGCACACTCAGGCCCTCATCCTTATTCTGTATGACAGTGTACAGGGAAATCCCACTTCCACAGTATGTCTGGAGGATATGGTTGAATTCCTTCTGCCTTTGTCCATATTTCTAAGCAAGGCTTTGGTCTTCCTTTTCCCCTTCCTTTTATGATGCTATCTGTTGTGAGTTTTTGTTCTGGAAATCTTCTAGGAGAGCAAAGTCTACCTAACAACATACTGCTAGAGGAGACTAAGGGCCTATTGCTGCTCTCATGCAAATGATAGGAAATCCTGCCATTGATGGGAATTGTTCCTGTGATTGGTTCAGCTTCATTGTCAGAAACTCCACTGGCACCGAGTTCCAGATTAGCTTCTTCATTCTTTTTGTGGGATACTCCCTCCCCCAGCCTCCAGTCCTAGACCTGAATTCCGAGGAGATTTGCATTATCATACTGGCTTTTACTGGGTTAGGCCAAGCAAACAGCACTACTAATAGGGTGTCAGACTTTTTACCACGTAATCTGTGAATCCAAACCTACAATGCAATAGCCTATATTATCTGTTTGCTCAGTACAGTTCATTTAGGTTTTTAGGCTGTCATTAAATCATAAATGAACATTGCTACACTAAGTACATTTTTGAATCATCCAAATTACCAGTGCACGCCACCTAAAACAGGTGTCCAGCACAGAAATTAAGAAATGAAGGTAGAAAGTAGAGAGCACAAAAAGCAGAAATGTTTTTTCTAATGGGTTCATTTTACAAAGACAATAACGTGAACCTGACAGTGACAGAGCTATTGCGGAGCTTTATCATCTGTAGCACCATTTAATAAATACATTTGCTTTGTACACTAGATTTGCCAGCAGTAGCCTTGGTGAAAGTTCAGGATTAGAACAGATACTGAATCCTCCAGTAATTGCACCTGGGGATGACTTAAGATTCAAACAGGAAGGGGCACATTTCTCTTTGGAATATATTATGTCATTTTCCTGCTGTAAAATGGTGAGCTGTACTTATATGGAACTGCCTTATATGGATTGACCTTCAGCTACTTTAAATGAAGAAAAAGGTGTCATTCCCACAAGAAAGGCATTTTCAGGGGGCATGATTAAAATATGAGCTGTGGGAGAAATAAAAGTTCCACTTACACAGCCACTAACTAAGGAGAAAAAAAAAATCCCACCTCAGCTTAAGAAATATTTCCAGCTGTGTTTTGGACTCAGGCAGCAAACCCACAAGTACAGCACTGCTGTGAATAAGAACTTCCCAAACAGTCAGGTTACTTTAAAGCCATCAGCTCCTGGGGGGATGCAGGCTGCTCCCCAGTGCTCACTGCACTGAGTCCCAGCAGGGCAGCAGCCACTAGCCTAGGTCCTGGGCGCTGGCTTGAGAAGACCTGTGAGCAGAAATGTCCCCTGGTCAGCCAGCTGAAAGCCCCCAGCTCCCAGTTTTATCACTTTCACAAAGGCTTCTTACCACATGTGAACAAAAGCATGGCCTGCCTTGAAACAGGGTCACTCCTGCAGTCACATCTTAATTGTCGAACAAGCACCTACTATGGTTGCAAGCTGTTTCATGAAGCAAGCTCTCCCTGGGTGCAGGTTCCCTCACTGCTTCTGGATTGGGGTGAGAATCATAAGAGTTATTTTGGTTGGAAGAGACCTTTAAGATCATGAAGTCCAATCATGAACCCAGCACTGCCAGGTCACCACTAAACCAAGTCCCTAAGTGCCACACCTACACATCTTTTAAATACCTCCAGGGATGGTGACTCCAGCACTTCCTTGGCCAGCATAATTCATCAGACTAATGACCTGCTTAAGCTAGTGCATAGATAATGGAGCAAAGCACAACACTACGTTGTTTTAAATCACAGTCACTCTCAAAGGGAAACAATTCCATACAGAAAAGAAGTCTAGCTCCAAAAGAAGTCACAAAACTTACAACAGCTTTCCTCACCTTTTTAAGCTTCCCTGTGTCTGAGGCCTGTATTTTCAGGCCCTCCAGCTTCCCTTTATCAGTACTGTAAGCTGGAAATTTGCTTCCCTAGTTTTATTTTGATTTGAAGATGAGATTTTCCTGATGAGCTAAGCTGTAATAAAAATACTGAAAGGCTCATTGTAAATTCATGAGAGCAGTAATAATATCATTTGTATCATCTCACAGCACATGGAGATTATAACAATGGAAGTGTTCCAGGAAAAGACTGTAACTATAGGGGTGGGCAGAAAAGGTCTTAAAGTTAATTAAGCCTGGTCTGGAAGTCTAGCTGAATAAGGGCAGGAAATAGAGAAGAATGAACTGACATTTGAATTAGATATTTTTAAAAGGGAAAAAAATGCTTAATACTAATTACTAAACAAAATATATCCAGACACGCCCTGTTGTTTCAGCCTTTTGCCCAGCCAGAAAAGAAGAGATTTATGTATATGTACATGCTTCCTTTATCTGCCACAAAATTAATTTTCAGAGGAAATACTAATACATTCATTTACCCAGTAGAAAAACCTGGACAAAGGAATCAGAACACGCAGCCAGCTAAACATGGTCTCTCTGCTTCAGATTGCTGTTAGCACAATAAACATCAATTACTGTGACCTGTGCATGATGCTTGTGTTCAAGACAACTACTTTTGCTCTTGAGCTTTTGTTGAAGGAAAATGTCAAAAAAATCTTATCTGCTGCAAACACAGCTACATTGTACTTAAAAAAAAAAAAAAATCATATTTATGGCATACAGTTCCCCAAAGGTTGGAGACTTTTCTTTAATCAAAGCTACTCAGTTGGATCTGTGTGCTAGGAAGCCTCTCTGATATCAAGGCTTTAACTGGAAACAAAGAGGAAGTGGAAAAAACTCTATAATACACTACTCTCATAATGTACCTTATTTTGTTTCAACTTGGCCAAACTTTTAAACATTCAGTGACAGCTTTGGCTAATCTCTGTGTACAGCAGAGCTAACCAGTGGGCAGTATCAAAACAGATCCATTCTGAAACCTGCACACTATTTACTGTAGGAAACAAAACTTTTGCTTAGAGATGCTCTAGAAATCTTTTTTGTGATCACAAAAACCTCCAATACACCCAAACCGCTACTCTTCTGCACTGGGATCAGCCAAATCATTTTTGGAGGATTCCCTTGTCCTCTTCTCACCCAAGCCCCTGCTTCCCAAAAATCAAACATCATCTGCATGTGGGAGGTGCTGGGGATGAGGAGGCTCAGTGCTGAGACACCTGCATCTCTGTCACTCCTACCGGGGCCACCGCATTTTGGGCTAAGCAAAAGGAAACTGGCTCAAAGTAAGAGAGAAGGAAGCTGGATCTACAGCCGCATAAATGTGCCACTGAGACTGACAGAGCCTCAGCCGTTCTTCACAGCCAGCAGGACCCTTCACAGAGTGAGGAAACCTGACTGCAAGATCATTCCTGAAACTACTTTTTGGATTCAAGAAAGAGAACAAGTTCTTTGCCTGTTTCCAACAGTGGCACTTCATCACTATTTTCAGCATCTGTCCTTATCAATAATTAATCTGCACAGGGGATATTTTCCCCTTAGTATTATATTTCGGACAAAGAATTCATAGGGGAAAATATTTGACATTTCAAACTATGCATGCAGGGCTTATCCCATTCACTTTATTAGCTCACTTCAGAACAGAAGGGCTGTTTTGAATGCAAAGTTAACCCCTCAAGACAGCAAGATTTCAACAGCATTTGGTAACTCTCATCAAAAGACGTGGCTAAGAACAAATTCTCTGTCATATGATTGTTACTTTCACCCTGCAACATCTGAAAAAAAAAAAATCATACTAGTTATAGGTACTGTGAGCTTTCTGATTTTAAAATATGGAACACTCTAAATCAAACAAGCACTGAATCTATATGACATGGTGACAACGGGTGATAACATTGTGTACCAACACCCGAACTCTGCTTGTGGGTTTGAGCATACTCACTAAACACCAGAATACTCCTGCTCCTTCGGAGGCATTCAGCCCTTATATATTTGCTCCCAAAGCTCAGAAGCTGTAAAGAGCTAGAGGACAGTAGTTTATGACCTTAAACTCAATGCTGTCCATGCTGTCAACAACTACAGGAAAGCCAAAATCTTCTGTTCATGACAATATATTTATTTTTTATGAAACAGTATCACAAATTGGCTTAAGAATTTAATCACAGATGAGCTTCAAAACATTTTAGCAGCTGGGTTTATTCTGTGCATTGTGCTTAAGAACACTTTATCTCTTGTTATTTTGTACTAATATATTTGTATGTGAAGTAAAAGGCTTTATGCACGGGAAGAGTGGACAGTACTACTTACTGCTGCTTTAAAGCACTCTAATCCTTTTTGGGTCACCTCAGGGAAAGTTTCTGTAGTAAAGCACTATATGACTACAGTAGCATGGCCAGAGTAAGAACTCTTAAGCAGAATCAGAGGTATATATTTCAGTGCTTCACGTACTGTATCTGTTCAGTTTCAAATTGGTTGTTATCAGCTCTGAAGTATCTCTACAGCCTCTGTGATGACAAGTAACATTACTGTGAAAAATTAGTAAAGATATCGATTCTGCATGTGGCATGATACATAATCTGCATGCTGAGAGTATCAAATGAGGAAGATTCTTAAAACTCACCTAATGATTCAGTGTGACTCTGACAGATCTTCATAGGTATTTCTCTTCCGGGCATGGCAGAACACCAGCAGTTTCACTAAGGCTGGTGGGTTATTTACTAGACATAGCAGAATGCTCACATGAAAAGAAAACATTCATCCATCAAAACAATTAGACTGTGTAACTGATTTGATGAGAAGAGGAAAAAGTCAGTGCTCTCAATGCTCAGTTTAATGTATTGTTTTACCTTCATCACATCATTCTCACCACAGCAACCAACCCTCACTTAAACAGTGCCCTGTCATTTGAACAACAGAAGTGATTCCAGAATTAACAACAGTCTAGCCCAAAAATAATCCTTCCTTAAAAGTCCATCAAGAGACCAGTCCAGTATCTAAAACAGATATTTAATTTGCTTCTTATCAAGTTTTCAAATAAGAAACTAAGAGAAAAAAACAGGTCACTATAGATCAACAGAAAAAAATATTTAGTTAAAGATTAAAATAGGAATCATCTGGTGCACATGAAACACAGAAGCACTCCCTCTTGGTTGGATAACTTCACTATGTGAAATTTTTGATGTGCTGCACAAAAAAAACCCCAAAGCTTCTCTCTGACCTATGTGGATACAGAGAAATACAGTCAGGTTTTATTAGATCATGAATGAGATTAATTTCCACAAGAAGAAATGTTTCAGACCCCCAGGTGTACTAAACTTACACTGTAACACTATTCACACAAAAGGCTACCAGTCCCTAAAGAACACAAAACAAACAGGCACAACATACCAGCCTACCTCTTCCAAATCTTCCCAGAAAAGGATATTGTTGAACAGTTTCTTGAATTCTAACAGAAATCAAGTCCAGAGCTGATTCTGAGCTGGGCAGGTGTTACATACAGGTAAATCAAGATCTAAGCCAAACAAATGTGTAGCTGTGAACAGGAAATTGGACCTGAACCTACACCAGCAACACACATTCAATAGTTTTATAACTAATCCGTTCTTCATCAGACAGGAGTCAGGTAGGAACACAGACAGCATTCTCCAAATTGCAAACATGTTTTTGTAAGTTTTTGGAAAATACACATTAAGATAAGGTTAACTAGAAACAGAGAAATCAACAGAAGTTAAATGTCCTACTACCTTTGAGATTTTGGGCCTTGGTGCTTGATGGTCCAATGGACTCGTCTCTGAATTCTCTCAATGAAACCGGCATTTATCAGTGAAGGATTTTTGTGAGCCAAAGTGAGATCATGATTGTGTCTTGCACTCCCAGCTAACAGGCAGTAAATGTTATGAGTCTACTGATACAGTTACCCGGATAACTTTGTGAAGGTCAGTGCTGTCAGGAACAGTGCTTGAGCTGAAGCACCTCCAACAAAATTATTTCCCTCTTCATCCTGGAGGTCATGCCTAAAGGGTCAGATTCAGAGCAGTTCAGAGCCAAGATGGGCAAGAGCATGAAGCACAGCATTTCTGGCCCACGATGACAGCTGACTGCATCTGTAGCACTGCACTGCTCATAGATTAAAACAAGCAAGACCTGTCTTTCCTACTTAGGCCAACGTTTTTATTTTTGTTAACTTATGCAGCTAAAATATTATCAGGCACATCACTGATGTAAAACCAACTACAGTAAAGTCAGGAGAATTTACTGATACAAGATCAGATCCTGCACCTGACTCATTCTGCTTCTCTTTAAGATCTGTCATGAGATGACTTCTAGCAAACAAACTACAAATCTATACATTCCTTTTTTATGAAAGCTTCTTGGCAAGGAACAAAGGAGATCTTTGTGACCTCTTAGAACTTTCTTCCTCAACATTTCTCTAAAGTAATTCTGTTTACAGTAAATGTCTTCTCAGGCCACACATTTCTCATTTTCAGTTCATACTCAGCCTTTTCATATGCCCTTCTCACAGTATGTACTGCAGCACCTCAATCGTGGAGTCGAGTCACTTGCTAAAATGCAAGTGGGGTGTCATGAAGCTCTGGGATGACATTCAGGGCTATTTCGTTATTGATGCTCACCCATCTTTAGTGCACAAGCTCTCACTCATACCAGCTTGAAGAGTGGCTTTGTTTCTTTAAGGAAAAAAAGCACTAAACCAGTGCTTGCTTCCCTCCCTCATTTTCAGCCAGTTCTGTATGTGAGATAACAAAAGAACTGGGAGACGCATTTAACTGCCTGCTTTCCACCAGGCAATGGATCTTTAAAGTATACATAGTGAGTATTTTTACCTCTTCTATAACCAAATTTCTCCATTTCTGAAAGAGGCATCTATCCTGGCTGAGATCTCCATCCACCCATGAGATGAAGTTGTATTTTGCATTATCAATGAGAGAATTTTCTGGTGACTTGAACAGATAGGGGGGAAAAAAGTCATTAATGTGTCCCCAGACCTACCAGACACTTGGAACTGAAATCACAAAGAAATTTCAGGTTGGAATTATTCTCCTTTTCTTTGGAAAAACATATGAGGAGCCAAATCAGAGGGAAAATCAGGATGCTTAATTATCACCTCAGCTGTATTGATATACAGTGCTGCAGCATCAACACCAAGACTGGACAGTACCAAATGCACCAAACATTGCTCTCACAAGACTGAGTGATGTGTGGGTTTCGCTTTTTTTTTTTAAAGCAGCAAGTTTAGTTAAGATATTGCTGAAGTGGCTGTTCATTCAAAGGTACTATTGCAAGTTTAAAATGTCATTTTATAATCAGTTTTCAGGCAGGCATTTGCACTCCTGATTGTTTAGTCATCAAAGTGGCTATTTACTCAAAGGTACTATCATGCATATAAAAAGTCATTTTATAATCAGCTTTCAGGAACGCATTTGCACTCCAAACTGTTTAGTCATCAGTGGAAACCACTTCTCAGATGCATAAAATTGATGTAAGGACAATCAAAAATATAATACCAGGTAGTCAGATGGTAGGCCCATTTAAATCAGCTCAATAATCTGGAAAGGAAAAAGCAGCAGTGTTCTGAGGAAAGTCTTACTTTAAAATGAATAAGTGTACACTGTTGAGGATGTGTGACAAGACAGCTTTAATAAGAAATAAGAGAAACACTGAGTAACCACCCAAAAAAAATTCTATCTGAAAATGCAACAAAAAAATTATTTCTCCAAGTCAAATGTTGCACAACTTAGTTTTTTTAAGTGAAGTTACTAAAGTTTGAAGACCTACCCTAGTTCCCATTCTCAGTGTACTCAGTATGTGTCCTCAACTCTCTCACACTGTAAGCTCAAGGGAGAGAAGGAGGATCACAGCTTTGCAACTTAGCTGCCAGGCTGAAACTGGAGTGAAGGTAACAATTATACCTATGTGATTACTTTGCTGCCGTGTTCCTCTGGGTTTGTTAGAAGCTGGTAAAGAGCAATGTTGTCTAATTATGAAGAAACTGGGAGAACAAAATCTGAGACTTTTGTTACTCCTGACCCTGGTCCACTGTCAGGATATGGCAAATATATTAAACCCTACGTGCTTTGCAGATACATTTTGAAAGGGATATCTTTTTGTCTCTGGCTGCAGTACTTTCCACAGAGAAAGGAGGAGGCTTTTTTTGCACAGCCATTTAAGGTACCTGAGAGGCAGTATTAAGCACTGCTATTTTCTTTTAATGTTTTACCTGCACACCAAAATTGCAGGACTTGCAAAGGAGATAATTTTACCCCTTCCTGTGTTTGGTATGTTACCATTCTATTTCTTAATGCTCACTGCATTCACACATTAACCTTTGGTCTTAAACATGATACGGATGAGAAATTAATGTTAAAAATGGATTCTGTATGGCAGCGTTGCTCAGGGTCATTTTATTACTTGATGAGAGGTCAGATCCTGCTCTCTTTATATCTCTCATGGCTTCACTGAGTATAGCCATTTTGGAGGTGTTTGGATGGTGTATCAAAGTAAATTTTTTGCATCTGAAAAAGATTTTTGCAGTGTTGTCTACTTTGTATTGTAGGGTTTAAGCCACTGCAAATTCAAGAATTTTTTTTTCACAGAGTTACTTAGGAATACTGGGGAGAGTACAGCACTTAGGAGGGGGAAAGAAAGTCAGAAAATACTTATTAAACTAAACTAAATCTATCCAAAGTCAACTTCTTTGAAAAAAAAAAAAACTTCCATGAAGAATGTTTTCTTAGTTTTCTTTCTCTTTTAGCACAGGCAGTGCGTCCTCACGGGCATGCAGCTATCACAGCATCCTGCTCCCCGGGACACCGCAGGGTGGGGGCCAGCTGAGATGAGCAGACACCCTCCTTCAAGCCCCGCATTCCTCCCAATTGAGTGAATGTGGGCTTTATATTTGATAGATATCTAGCAGTCTCAACCTTCACAGGGCTGCAGACATGACAGCTGAGGTTTGGTTAACAACCAGAAACAGAAAATTTCCAGTACTGTGGAAGGGCATCGACTATGTCCTATAATATTGATTTATTACTAATTTTGTTAATATTTTCTGCTTTGATGAAACTCATTTTTGCGTGGGATTTTTCATTTATATTGTTCAGATTCCAAACAAGACACTGTAAGGAAAAAAAATTAAGTTTTCAGTGCAATTATAAATAATAATTTCATTTCTGGCTTTTCTGACAATCAAGTATGCAAATTAACTGAACAATACAGATATAAAACTTTTAAAATATATTTCTTTTCTGGTGTATGATAGCTACTTCAAGCAATTTTCTCTCTTAGGATGTTCCTTATCAGTATTTCTAGCACTATTTCTGTTTTTCAGATGGTAAAAAACGAAGATTTACAAAGATTAGAAAAAGATTTTAGTTCAATCTACCATAAAAATACATAATTTCAGCTACAATCTCTCCTCTTTTACCAGTGTCTCCATACAGAAACTTGCTTTAACTTCTATTTAACATGCAAGAATACTAACTAATAAGCATTAAAATACATTTTTAGAGTGAGAAGTAAACCAGGTAAGAGGCAAATATCAGAAAAAAAAATCAACATCCATAAGAATATTTCATTAAATGTGTTTTCATTACACAGAGACCTTATTTATATTAGCTTCTCATCACCCTCGTAGCTGATTACTTACCAAAACAATATGTAAAATGCAAATGTTTAATTAGTACAGTATTGTCTGTATCTCCACTTCACATTTTTTTAATAATTCCTCCCAATCAGCATGAAGAAACTACACTGTATGAGCCGTGTCCCATAAATTAGTTTTAATAACAGAATTTCTCAGTTAACTGTCTATAGTGCCCTGTGGATCAAGAGTTATTTGCTAAAATAATTCAACACAGAAAATGAATAATGTTGGTGAAAAAAACTATCATTTGCTGAAATAAAACTTAAGAGCAATGCAAGAAACTTAGCTATTTGAATAAACCATTCTTCTCCTAACTTTAAAGAACATTTATGGCCCCTGCATAGATGGAAAAAACTTGAATTACTGGTCTGATCAGTTAGAGGCAGAGAGGTAACTGGAGGCTGCACAGTGAGGCGGACCAGCGATGGGAGCTCCTGGCAGCACGCCCAGGAGAGCCACGCGTGGGACAGGTCAGTCCCAGCACACGCGGTGCTGTCCCCTTCTCCGGAAGCGTGTGGCCACAGGGGTCATGGCTTGAAAGGCTGCATCTTAATTTCTTTCCTGCCCTGGCTGCCACAGGAGACGTCAGAAGAAACAGAAAGCCAATCCCTACATGCCATCCACTTGTCATCCCTCAGAAACTGTCTTGGTTCTGACTCCATGGGAATGCATTCCCCTCCTCAGACGTGGGAGTATCTCTCTTCTGCTGCTCTCTCCGGCATTTCAAATAAGCTCTGCAGAGAAGGAAAGCTATCACGGCCAAAAAAAGGAGCACTGAGTATACCTTGTCAAGTGCTAACATCCACGGAACGTGGCCTTCACACCAGGACAGTGCCCTTACCCAGTTACTGCTCGACAGGGTCCTGCTCCTGAAGGGTTTGTATGTGCTGCCAGAGAAGGGCATTCTTAAATATTATGATTAATTCAGCTACAGATTCAACAGTGATGGGCTTCCAGCTGCTGAATGGAAAACTTGGATAGCATCATATAGGAAGTCTTCTCAGAGTCAGACTGTCCTATGGAGCAACGTACATCAAATAACCCTAGAAAAGACAGCATGCAAAGTGCTCGAGTGTGCAGTGTCACTTCTACCAGATGAGAAATTTTGAAAGATACCGAAGAAAATTGAAGCCTTTTTTTTTCATGAGGCACTTCTATCTTTGTGTTTGACCTACAGTGCAGAGGACAGACTAAAATCCAGTAAGTTACTCACAAAGGAACCATTAACTTACTAAGGAAGCTGGACGAATATTAACAAGAAATCAATTAAGGAGGAGTTAAAGGAAGCGAAGCCACCTTACAATCTAAGAACACAAAGATGGGTCTGCGGAGTGGAAGCGGTAGCTTAAGTTTCAGCTGAAATGTGCTTACATTTTAAAAGATTCAGTCTAGTGCTTTCTGTATTAACAGCCAAGCTTTCAAACAAGGCCTAAATGTGAAATACATATGAGTCACTTACTTCAGAGGAGAGTTTGCATTTGCTGTATGAATCCTCAGGAATAATCAGGATATTACCACAGTCCCAGAGCTCCTGTACAGATAACCACACGCTTGTTATGAATTGGAGCCTTCAATTTCCAATAAGCAGTGCCCCTGTATGAGGATACCAAAAGTCTTGGAGTTGTTGTTACTAGTTATCACTCAGCAACAGCAAGAGGATTACCCCAAGAAGTCTGACAGGGGCTCTGAATTGAGCATTAGTAAACAGAGAGACAAATACTAGGAAAATACTAGTAGGAAGGCACAAAATCTCTCTTTACAAAATAGATTTACACTGAGACCAGTATGCTTTAGTGGAGATTTGACTATTGAAGTTAAAAATGCTTTTGGCAAGGCTGTTTGTCAATGTATCACTTCCAGTGAAAGGCATGGCATTGTATAGCACTGACCTCTGTTTCCCAACTAATCTCTTCCCTATAGCAGTGCAGGACACCTCTGCTCTACCAGAGCAGCAAGAGAAAAGAACTTTTAAAACACTACAGTCTGGGTTTTTTCCAAAACTACAGCCTATACTAGTTGACATTAACCACCTGATTTCCTTTGGTTATCATGTTTTGCAATTTTATGAATAAAAGACAGACTTATACGATCACAACAGATTCATATCAATGCTTTCCAGCTTCCAGTTGCAGAATTTTCATGTACACAAATAAACCAAAGCAAAACCACTAAATCTTACTAATTTTTCTAAAAATATTCAGAATCAAAGTGCACAGAATACAAAAAAAAAAAAAAAAATTAGGTAAATCAAGTTTTATATGAATCCATAAAACTGTAGCACACACGTTAGCTATTAAAAAGCAACTTCAGAGCCACCTTCTTTGGTCATTTCCTATGCCATCACAAAGATTGGGCTGATGTACAACAATGTAGAAGACAGAAAAATACAGAAAAGCAATACTTCATGGTAAATAAAATCCTTTTACAAACAACGATGCAGCACCATGGGATAAGATTGATTGCCTACTTACCAAGAAGTAATTTTGGTAACAACTCAACACCTTCCTGCCAAAAGTACTAATTTAATCTCACATCTAGCAACCTGCGTGATGTCACCTTCTCTATCTCAATTAATGGTTTTATTTTGGATGTGGATGTTGACAGCTCCTGAAAGCTAAGGGAAACTCATTTACGTGTAATTTAAAGACTAATTATCTGAGTGTTAAAGTTCCCTGACAGTCCTCTATACTGGAAAGCAGAAATAGAGTAAGAAAATTAATCAACTTTGCTACATTAAAATAAGATCTCAATCTGATATGGAAGTCAGGTCCAAAGTTTGCTAATATTAACATATGATACAAAAAATATTGTTTCACCTGAAAATAATTTCTCAAATTATTGTTTTGTAGATGGTAAAACCTGAGAATAGAGGATAAAGGTACTGTATATGTCTTCAAACGTTTCAAAAGGCAAGGAATTGAATCAATAAATGAGCTCTCTGAGCATGACAATTTGCTACATTGTACTTGGAATTGATTGAAAATTTCACAGTAATCATTTTTTTTTTCAACAAAAACCCAAGCTTTTATTCTAAATCAATATTTTCCATATGAAGAAATTGATTACCACACATTTTGTGCCAGGGCAAGTCAAAACACTGTATTTGGGTTTGTCAAGCTGGAACATTTCATTTCAACATAAACTTTGATCTGGCTCAGCCTCGGTGCTGCTTCCCATGGCTCCTCTTGCCACGAGCTGTGCTCTGTAGCCACACTCCACTTGCCACACTGCACAGTGGCTGACCTTTGCTACTGAATCCCTTCACGCTAAGTACGGTAGCTCAGGTGGGTGCTGGCTCTTTATGCTAGCTTGCAAAACCTGCACATTTTTTAGTTCATTAAAATCTTTTCATTGTTTTTTACAGTTGTCACCTAATTAAAACTGTTTCATGGAAGGAAGAAGACTGATATTTCAAATTTAGATGCTAAGGTGGATGAAAAGAAATACAGAGAGTAATTAAACTTTTCTATAGAAGAAAAGTCCATTTGCACTTCTATGTGTGCCCTAACCTGATTCTGTTGTTATTTATAGAGTTTTCATATTTTATATTACTTTCTAGGCTGCAGTAGAAGATGAACCATCTTGTTCTACTTTTCTCATTGTTCTTGGCTCAAGCATTTGCTGACAAAGAAAGTCAGAAAAAAACCCAAAACTTTTCTTCAAACAACGCTAGTCATAAACGACTGAAGAGAGACTGGATATGGAACCAAATGCATATCAAGGAAGAGATCGACACACAATTACCACACCATGTTGGCAAGGTAATCAGCAGTCTGTTAGCAGTGAATAATTAGAAATACAGACAGAAAAGGAGAATCGTGAAAAGTATTACCTGTCTGCAGTCTAGGCAGAAGAGGAAAAAAAGGAGATAGAAATGGGACATAATGCCAACATACTAACATGTTAAAATCTTCAGAATGTGGACACAGAATAAAGGGGAAATGATGTCAAAGGGATTGTAACTCTTTTGAAGAATACAGCTAGATGTTGGAGAAAGGCATGGGCAGAGCCCGTGAGCTGCGTGCAGGGGCACAGGCAGAGGGAAGCCTGGCAGCCGAGGAGTGTCGGTGTGTCACTGGCAGATCACAATTCTTCCAGAAACCTAGGAGATCAGCTAATAAAAACATACCCATTGATAAACATACGGTTTATGTCTCTCAGCTTGGCTACAAAATGGAAGTGCTATGTTTAGGAATACTGTTGTGCAAGCAAAAACTTTGTTTCACAAAATGGAAGAAAATGATTTTTAAAAGTAGTGAGCATTGACCTGCTTGCAAACTCATTTTCTTCAGAGCAGCACTCAAAATCCTACAATTAACTGCATAACACCCAGACAAAGTTCTTCCCATCTAGTCTTTCAAATTGAACTACTTTGACACTTTTCAGATAAATGCAGTTCTACATTTTCCTCCCATGTACAATAATCAGCATCTGTCAAGGCTGTTTCGGCAAAGTGAACCAGACCTTTCTGGGCCAGTGCTGCTCACTGGCAGAAAACACCAAAGAGAGAGAGAAAAGAGGCCATAGGGTACTCTCAGCTAACACAGGGTATCTCTGTTTCACTTCAGACCAATTCAGAGGCAGATTGAGGAGAACGCTTCTATTCCTGGGGCTGCCCTAAATAAGAGTAATTCACTTTGTACTGTGCTCTGTGGTCTTTCAGCAGCGGAATGCTTTTGATTACTTTTGCAATGGATGTGTTCAGTGCATTGCATCTGCAGGACCCAACACTCAATAAACCCCCTAAAAAAGGCGACAGCAGCAGCGTGGCAGAGCAGAGTGACAGCTGCAGGAGTTTGCTGATACATTTTAGTTTTATCTTTCACAGCTTTGGGTGCTCTCCTTTTTATGTTCACCCTCAGTTTTAGAAAAGGCAATATTGGAAGTCTATACCTTTTACACTAAACAAGTAAATAAAAATTGAGAAAGGCAGCACAGACTATACTATCTTTGAACAAGGGTGAGGTTATTTCTCATGTTACAGCTCCAGAGTTGTAAAACGTTCTTCAGCAGCCCCAGCAGCCAGAAGCATGATTAAGTATGTGGAATGAGGGAAGAAAGTTTTAATGACATGTTTCAAAATAGAAAACACAGATGAAAGTGTGTTCAACAGTAAACGACATCTGTAGGATAAATCAAATCCTGAATGCAATTTATGATAACATCAGCAACGAAAGACTAGAAATTCTTGGTCAAATCCAGCAATTATTGATAAATAGCTTGCTGAAATAAGAATGGTGATATAGTGCATGGAAAATGTGGTTTAAACCTTTGATCTGTCTCCTTAGATGGAAGAAGGTATAGAAAGGGAAGAATCATCAGATTATCTGCAGATTAAATAATGTGCAAAACCATCTGACATTAGATAAAATTACATTTTAAAACTGATTAATGTTCATTCCTTTTACCCTATCCCTTTTTCATTGCATATAAACTTGAATTTTAAAATCTATGGAGTGTAAATTTAATCTTACTGTCATAGCATGAGCCTAAAGACTGACTACAAAAAAATTGCATGTGACTAGACACAAGAAAGCTGTCAGCTATAGCAGGAATTGTGCTAAACGCTAAGTAATAGAGACTAATGATGAATAATGTCAGTATCTGTGAATATAGATTTGATTCTGTAATTCTGTGAAATCTAAGCAAAACCTCTGCCAAGTTCAGAAGGTTACTTGCAAACAAGAGTAGCTCAAGCTGAACATGGTGGCGTGTGTTAATTCAGACATAATGAGTTTAATAATTTGTATGTGCTAACTCCATGAACAATTTACACATTTAGGAAGTATGAGATACGATCTGGAAAAAAAATTGCTTCTTGATATATAAGCAAGCAAGTTTCAGTCTAGAGACAAGTTTTGTCCTCTAACCCTGCATGGTTGTAGCTGCTGTGGCACTGTTTCTTCAGTAATACATCAGATGACATCAGAAGTCTTGATGGCTGTTCTGGTTTCAAACTGAGCCTGAAGAAGTTCTGATTGTGTATCTTCTGTAGATATTCTGTTGCATCCAGATGCCAAAGCCCACTTTTATCTCTTTGAATTATCCTTTCCTTCTAGATCACATCAAATGTAAGGAACCAATACGCTAAGTATATTATTGAAGGTGAATATGCCAACACCATTTTTAAAGTGGAAGAAAAAAGTGGTGATGTATATGCATTCGAGAGGCTAGACAGAGAAAAGAAAGCAGAGTACGAACTGACAGCTCTCGTTATTGACAGCAGAAACAACCAGTCACTGGAACCCCCATCTAAATTCATTATCAAGGTTTATGATATTAATGACAACGTCCCTGTGTTTGTACAAAAAGTATTCAATGGATCTGTCCCAGAAATGTCACCAGTAGGTATGTTCTTCCATCACTCATTTCCTTTCCAGCCTGTGGTTCAAAAGCAGAATTTATACTAAATATGTTGTTTGAAAATCCTTTTCTAGGAACCTCAGTCACCAAAGTGACAGCTGTAGATGCTGATGACCCAACAGTTACAGGTCACGCCACAGTTACCTACCAAGTCATTAAAGGAGACGAGTATTTCACAGTTGATGACTCTGGTAGGTCAGATACACGCATGTCCTTTTTTGTCCATTTTGTCCTTACCTTACATTTTCGCAGTTTCAAGCCTTTTTTACTCTGGACAAGGGGAATAATAATTCAAAAATATAATTTTGACCATAATTTAGAAAGATTTTTCATTCACACTCACACAATACCTGTGTCTGCATCTGGAAATGAACTAATAAAGTTGGGATACTAGGTGCCATGAACTAAATGAGAAGAAAAATGCTAATTTTTTTCCCCACTGATAGACTGACTAGGAGCTAATATAAGTTCATATTTTCAGTTTAGCATAGACACCACTCCTTTGACCAAACAGGAAAAGGGAATATATACATTCCACAGCAGTATTCAATAATCACTGCTTTCCTAAACTTTCTTCTTTAATTTTGCCAAGTATTAAAAATAATGCCACTATTTCTTGTAACCAGACTAGTCCTCTGGAACAAATAACTCAGATAAGAGATGCTCATAGAAACTCTCTAGATGCTGTAGTGACCAAATTTAGACATCATTAGACTGCTTTTAAGCAGCAAAGATCAGTTTAAAGGAATGTACTGTACAAAATCTCCAAAATATTCCACCATGTAGAAAGATTTCTGTTTCTAGACTTAGAAAAATACCACTGTAAAAATGCTACTTAAAGCTGAATTTGTGGCATAAGACAAACATTTGCTGTCAAAATGAAGAGATGTTGGACACGCTGCAAAATCTAATCCTCGTCCTTTTTTATTTTTTTCCCCCCACAGGTGTTATATCTACAACAAGGGCTGATCTAGATAGAGAGAATCAATCAACATATGAAATTATTGTTAGGGCAAAAGATGCTCCAGGGTCTTTTGGAGAGTCAAGTACAGCCACAGTGATTATCTCTTTAACCGACATCAATGACAACTTCCCAGTATTCAAACACCGTAAGTACAATGCACGGGCTGTAGCATTTGGAAACCAAGCATTGACACAACTATAACCAATTTATGTCAGAGTTTGTCACAACTCAACTTTTCTTAAAAGTGGACAAAGAATCTTATATATTCAGAAGATCTTCTGTATTTCAGCCCCAGCTACACTTCCTGGGTGATGCACACCTAGAGGAGAAAATAAAAATCAGTATTCATTTCATTGCTTTGTACAAGATTTTTACAATTTTATGAATTAATTATATTTTTATGAAAAACACATCAGTTATGTGTATATAGATACATAATGATGAATTCTCAATGAAATATTTTCTGTATGTCTATAAGAACAAATTTTAACTAGTTTCTAACTTCCATTTACACACTCTATATCTTTTTTTGTTGTTTGTTTTGTTTTAACAGCATCATTTCACTTTAAAGTCCCTGAAAACATCTCAGTAGGAGGAGAAGTTGGCAAAGTCAAAGTAGAAGATATTGATGAACCACAACATAGAAATACGAAATACAGTTTTGTCAGAGGAGATTACAGGGATACCTTTGAAATTGTAGCGAATCCATTCACCAATGAAGGAATCATTAGGCCAAAAAAGGTACTTTTCCCAGTAACAAAGACTTATTTTTTTTTTCCATGTGTAACAAAAGTGTTTAATTCAGTTTGGGACTAATGGCAGGAAAATCGGAACTGTGTAGAAGTCTCCATGAAAACTCTCCATTCATCATGAAAACTCTGTTCTGTAAGCTCTGTGAGAAGAGCTGGTGATTTACTAGTCCATTTTTACTGCCATTCCTGGGAAAATCTAGAATTAGATGGCAGAATGCAATGGGGACTAATTCAGAAATTTAACTTAAGCACTTCAGGCTCCTCTCAAATTTCAGATACTTTCATGCCTCTAAGTGTCAGTGATTATAAGAGTTGAACCAACAAACCAAGTCAAAGAATTTTTCCCTTCTGCAGCCCTAAGAGAAACCAAATTTGAAAACATGAACAAGTCCACCTAGCCATTCTTCTAGAAGTGGTTTTTAGTTTGGCACTTGCTCCACTATGAGCCACATCTCCCATACTTTCCTCAGAGCATTTACAGAGCTTCCCCACAAATTCCTCATAACTCTGTAAGAGGGCTCAGACTCTCCAAAGCCTTTATTAGGGTTTGGTCTCTGTTTTTTAACTCTCAGACCTACTTGATTTGTACCAAGGGACATTCCTGTGCTATGAGAAGCACTGCCAAGCCAAGAGTTCATTGATTTGACTGACTTACATTAAAAAAAAAAAAAAAAAAAGAGGAGGGAGGACAATAAATCACCTCCTGTAATCCTCAGATTGACAGGAATGTGTTTTTCACTTCCAAATGCCTCTCTGCAACTGTTAAGACCAGAGCTGTCATTAAGAAGAAGAAAAAAATTTAAGGAAAAGAGTACCAAGACCAGCAGTAAATTCTTCAGCCACAGTCACACTCAGTGTAAGCAGCTTTCCCTCACCAAATGCAACCCTTCCCCTGGGCTTTCCAGGACCTGAGGAACACATTGGTCACAACTGCTGCCCAAAGGAGGACCAATAAGAGACCCCGCACATACACACACTGTGTGATTTGCCATCAGCTCATCTTTTAACACGCAGCAGGCAAAGTTCAGCCCACTGTTTTGTAACAGGTTTTTGGCCATGCACGTCTCATAATTTTAACTATACAGCCATCTGAGATAAAAATTCAACTACTAGCTAAGCATTGCCATTTGCAATGTCTACTCAAAGAGAAAAACAAGTCACAACAATTAACTACTGGCTATTGCACTAGTGCTTTTATAATCTCAGGCTATAGTGCAAAGGGACCCAAACTTTGAAATGAGTGATAGCTTGAGCATTTCTTACTACCTGGCCTTCCTTCCACTGTGTGATTCCTTTATCATCTCAATCAATGGGAAAACAAACAAGGGAGCAGATAATTACCACTAAATGCCCCAGCTATCAGTCAGTGCAGCTATGAAGTCTGCCTTGAATGACTGCAGAATGGAAAGCCTAGCCAAGAAGAGGAGAATCTGGTCCCCAGCCTTTGCAAAAAAAAGAGGTAAACAAGAAGGTAAATAAGCTACAGAATTACAAAAAGAAAGCTATTTAAACCAAGAAATAATTGGTTTAAATTAGAATGCTGGATGAATCTGCCCAAAACCAGAAGCTGCTCACATCGCTCTATGGAAAGGGAATTTCAGTTTGGAAATGCTCTCCCCAGTGTCTAGCTACGATACAAGTTGGTACTATTTCCAAACACGAATTAGAGCACAGGGCTTTGCACAGATAGCTAATGCAAAGTTTACTTAGACATCTCCAAAGGAAGAATATCTGTCTCTGTCATTTTTCTAGCCCCTGGACTTCGAAAAGGTAGCAGAATACAGGTTTGACATTGAAGCAACAGATCCCACAGTTGATCTTCGCTATTTTAAATCTGGTGGGCCTAGGAGCATTTCAACAGTCACCATCGAAGTCACTGA
Organism: Merops nubicus; assembly: GCF_000691845.1. Classification (NCBI taxonomy): domain Eukaryota; kingdom Metazoa; phylum Chordata; class Aves; order Coraciiformes; family Meropidae; genus Merops; species Merops nubicus. Next base: position 10,632 of record NW_008633795.1, on the reverse strand, counting down.
TGTGGATGAGCCTCCTGTCTTCACAAAACTACCATACGAATTTAAAGTAAAGGAAAATGATCCAGAACAGAGTCTTGGTTCAGTCTGGGCATATGACCCTGATGCAGCTAAACGGAAAATAAGGTAACACAACACTAGCTTTAGTTATTTTATTTTAAAGTAGAGAATTCATTAATGATTCCAAGAATTTGACAGAGAACTGAGATTTGGCCTTATTTTTCAGAATCTGCATGCCAATTAAAAAAAAAAAGTTTCTGACACTGCAGCCATGGATATATATGGTAACAAAAAATATTAACATAAATTGCATTTACCCATGTAACTACCACATAAACTTACTAATAAGACATTTGCACATTTATGGGAAAATGCATAATCCTCAGTATCTGTGAATGGTTATAATTTGTTGTTACATTTTTTATTGTAATAACTCATCCAAGCATATGCTTTGAAAAGAAAAGAGACTTCTGAAACACCAAAAGACAATAATCTGAAAGATTTTCCAGTGGATATATCTCACCCTCACAGCCTGCATAATTTTAAGGAAATATTCTGAGACCGCCTGGTCAAGATATTAACATAATTTGTCACACAAGAACTCTCTGACCTTCCACTACGAAGACCTGAAGTGAAACAGTATTATCACCCTTGCATTGACATAACTCTTTTAAACAAAAAAAACAGATTTCTTCGACGAAGAGCAAGTCCTAATGGAGACTATATTAGGGTATCTGACTCTGGAATTCTCCAAATTCCCAAGCCCCTGGACAGAGAATTCAGTTCCTCATACAACATCACTGTAGCAGCTCGGGAAATCCTTGAAGATGGTGAGTGCTATCCACTTGCCTATTTACAAGAGATCTGTGTATAACTTTACAGCAGGACTGTAGAGTATCAGGAAGGAAAGTCACAACCTGACAGCCTGTTTCCACTAAGCTAAAAATGAAACAAACACTTACATGGTTTGCACAATAATTTTCCACATGAAATGGGTATCTACAAATAGGTCAAATACAGTTTTAAAATCTGGCCCCTAGCTATTATGAAAATACATTCAGTTTATTACAAGGAATAAAAAGGCCACGAGGAAAGGAAGCAGCTTGGGAAACATGGATAAGCCTGTGGTTAGGGCAGAAACATCCCAGCATGCTTCATGCACTTGTGCAGAGTTACAAAATCCCCCTCCCACACTGCCATGTGGGGAGCATCCCTGCCAGGCACCCCCACATAGCTTCGTGCAGGCTCAGGAAGTTGGGCAGGCCGGGGGGGACGAAGTGCCAAGTCACTTTTGGGGAGATCAGCCTTTTCTGGAGGGTGAAAGATATGTAATAACATAGACATGGCCTGCTCTGTGCCTGTTGCCTTAGTGCCAGAGAACCATGCTGGATCCCACAGCCAGCTACACAGTCTGAAGAATCAGGAAGCCTTAAGCAATTGCAGTTTTCTTCCTCATAGATCCTTGATGATTTAGCCCAACAGGAAAGGTTTTTAGGAAAATCTCTGAACCTGTCAAAGAAAAAGTTTAATTTAATGATGGAGCTAGCTCTCCATCTTTGTCACACAGGAGTCACAGGGGTGGACACAAACAGTGGAAAGTGGGGACTAGAGAGCACTAGATTCCCAACATCTCAGAGACCTGTTGTTGTCATTTCAGGCCGCCTTTCTGACCTAGAATCACATGCTCAAGTTCATGTAATAGTTATTGATGTAAATGATAATGCTCCAGAACTCGTTTATCCTGAGGAACCCAGAGTATGTGAAAATGCTGCACCAGGAAAGGTAAGACAAGAGGGAGAGTATTTCCCTTAAACCTGAGTTATCTTCTTGCCAGCTCAAGCAAAAGATGTCTTTTAATAAAAGTCTCAGTTTTCATACCCAAGTACCTGATCATTTCACTGATTGCTGAAACATCAGTGGTCAGAGATCTCCCTTCAGGACTTTACACTGTTGGAATATTGACTTTTTTTCAGCTTAGCACACAGGCTGCAGAGTTCCTCTCCCTCCAGGCTTTCACGTCTGTCCGTGGCTTAGCAACTGAGCCATGAAGCACAGCCAAGCCTCGCAGAGCAAACATCTGCAATTCAGTTTTATCACACAAATGTTCATCCATGACACAGGGAATGAAACCCTTTCAAAATACTACGAGAAACATTGCTGCATATAATATTATTGTAGTCTTCCTCAGAGTGCAAGTACCCACACGCACAAACAGTGTTACTGTTTGTGGGTTTGGATGGTTGGCCTCAGACAAATATCTGGAGCACAGATGTAATGTTTGTTTAATTGAGAGACTTCGTCACAGACTGGATTCTCTGATAGAATCTGTTAGAACACACATGGCACTATTTTGCCTTTCATTTAATTTTAAAAATACCTTTGGGACATAATCATACACACATTTTTTATATTTCAAACATGCAATGTACCCCAGGTTAAGGTTTTCAAAAACAAGCCTGTCATTCAGGAGTGGCAGTCTCAACGACATTCAACGAATGAGAGTCATGCTTGTAAATAAATTGAGCACTTTTTAGAAGACAGTCATCTTAGGTATTTAAATGAGCCATATGTCTTTCAGCCTAAGACTTTTTTTATGCTTTAATTACACAAGATTTGTTCTTTTGTTTCCTATCTATGAATGGAGGGGCAAGGTTACTCTTTCTGGAGACCTACAAGGAAGTTCCTTGCCTTGGAAGAACTTGAAGGGGAGCATCACAGGATAACTTTGTCCTGCCCTTTACTGAAGGATTATATAGGATACACAGCCCAGCTCTAACTTAAATACTATAAGTGGTTTTATCACTAGAGGCAACGTATATTGAAAATTATGACCTTTTCCATCTCTGTAGGTAATCGTGAGGATTTCAGCTACTGACAAGGATGAAGTATCATCTAGAGGTTTCTTCAGCTACTACCTGGCCACAGAAGATAGCAATTTCTCCTTGATTGAGAACCACGGTAGCGTACCCCTGCAATGCATTTTCTCAGCTAGCCAGCATGAGACACTAGGACACAGGGGAGAAAAGCTTTAGCTATTACTTAGGACTGGTCTAGCTGAGTTAAGTAACAATTTATTTTTAAAGGCTTAGTTTAGTGGAAAAAAACATTGTTTGTTGCCACGTAAGTTTCACTGGGTTCCCTGAAGGCTGCTGGTGTCTAAAGGGAAGATGTACCAACTGACTGATAATCTATAAGGAAAATCTGGTAGAGATTATCACTTAATTAGATGTTGTTGCTTCTTCCAGATAACACAGCTAATATCACTGTCAAATATGGACAGTTTAATCGTGAACTTGCCAAAATCCACTACCTGCCTGTCATCATCTCAGACAACGGTGAGCCTGTCCTCAGCAGCACAAACACACTTGTCATCAGTGTCTGCAAGTGTAATGAAAAAGGCAACTTCACTTTTTGTGAGGAAAGAGCTAAACAAGTTGGAGTTAGTATACAAGCACTGGTGGCAATTTTTATTTGTATCTTCACAATCATTGGTAAGTATTTGACTTCTGTAGCGTTTTCTGACTTAAAATGTGGGGATTGGTTTGTTGTTTGGTTTGTTTTTTTTTTTTAACCGAGATCTACAAAAGCTTTGTGACTATAAAATGGTCACCAAGGCAGAAACACTGTAACCACTTGATTCATCTCACTTGCCCTTTCAGTTTGGCTATTAGAATAGTTTCAGCTACAAAGCTACTGGAAAAGCTGAGTCACTGGAAAGGTTATTGCATGTATGTATAATATACTTCATTTACTGTTTACTAGGCTCACATGCACTTACAAAACAGGAAATTTGTGCTGGGTCAACGACAATAGGATTCCTATTTCCAAAGGCTGAACTAGTCTGTAAACCCTTTAAACAGTACAGTGAACATATACACATAAATAAACCTGTACAAAAATCAGCCTACAAGTAGCTACTTGTTGTATTTGGAATCTACCAGAGAAGAGGCAACATCTTTTCTTGCTTGAGAAGAGGCCACCTCTGCAATAACCACATTAAGCAGCATTTGATGCCTGGCATTAAAAGATTTACCAATTTAAGGCAGTAGTTGATTCAATTAACTTGTGACACTATACATTTGTATTCATGATTTCAGCTCAAGAGTCAGTTGTACAATTCCTGTACAGACTGAACTGCTTTGAGAACATAAAAATCCTACAGCTAAAGAGTATTTTAAACTATTTTTAACAGAGATGTGTTAAAAAAAATCACTACACACAAAAAAAAAAAAAAAAAAAACCCCACTTCAGACTGTTATATCTTAAATGCAATTTGTTTTACTCCCTTACTTTTCTATTTCCACATGCTCATCTAAGTCTTCTTTGCAGTAATCACATTGCTAATTCTCCTAAGAAAAAGACACAAGAAGGATTTGAGCGCTCTTGGGAGGAATGTGGCAGAGATTCATGAGCAGCTTGTCACTTATGATGAAGAAGGTGGTGGTGAAATGGATACCACCAGCTATGATGTATCTGTACTCAACTCTGTCCGCAAGAACGGTATAAAGCCAGAAGCAGTCCCCTCTCCGTATGCACAAGTTCAAAAGCCTCCTGGAAATATAACTTCTGGTGCTGGAGAAATGGAAATGATGATTGAGGTTAAGAAGGATGAAGCTGACAATGACAGGGATTTGCTGCCATATGACACACTTCACATTTATGGCTACGAAGGTGCTGAGTCCATTGCAGAATCTCTCAGTTCTTTGGAATCAGGCTCCTCAGACTCAGATATTGATTATGACTTTCTGAATGACTGGGGACCCAGGTTTAAAATGTTAGCTGAGCTCTATGGATCAGAACCAAATGAAGATTTTATCTATTAATTCAAATTAGCCATGAATTTTCTCCTTCCCACTACAGATAGACATCAAGAGCCTGCCAATGGCCAAAGAAGAACTCACAGAGATTCGCCTAAGCCATACTAGGACTTCAAACAGACATGGAAAAAAAAAGCCAAACAAACCTGACAGGGTTAAAAAGAAACACACGTATATTGACTTACCCCAGTACTTCTATCCTTGCTAATACTCCTTTTTTTTATCCCCCAAAATTGCTGCTTGAGGACCTGCTCAAGTTCTAGGACACAACTCCTCTCCCTGTCCCGATAAACCCTTCTCCTTAAAAGTGATTTTATCCCAACTCTCTCCTTCATCATTCTCCTCCTGTACTGTTTTCATCAACACACATTCAAGGTCACCATCCACTGGATCAGAGAGGTTCAGTGGCAATGTGAAGGAACGTTTTGAATAACCTCCTGCATCTCCAGCCAGCTGGTTTGCCTGGCCCTTTTGTAACATCTTTACTGATAGCCCATGCTTATGCTTACCCAGTGGAGGAGAGGAAGAACATATGGTCTATCACTTCGTATTATAAATTATTCCATCACTTTCAAAAACAGGCATGATTTTTCCTGCTTTCCAATCTATTGAATATTCTTGCTTTATAGTCTTCTACTACATATATGAGTTTCTAAAGATAAAATCAGTCAGGGTTTTTAGATGCACGCTCTGGTTTCAACTGTCATTTTTAACAGCCTGACGATGATTTCAGGCACCTTTCTGGTGCACTAGAATTTGCTGTAGCTAGCAGCAAAATTGGTTTTTCTTTCTGTAAACAGGATCTCAGTGTTACTCAGTGGAATATATCCTGCAGGGCAGGAAATGTGGAGAACAGGGGAATGTTCAAACTCCAATACTGCAAATCTCTCTAGATTTCTAAAGAGGTTGAATAGTTTTTTTTAATACAACATTATTAAAGCAATTATATATTTTCAGGGACAAACAAACGAAGGGCCTCATTACTGTGAAACTGTTTTGAGTGTTTTCTAAGCAGGTACTGCAAAACGGGTATTTTCCACCTAGGAAAACATTGTAGACTTCCAAACCAGGATGCTACACAGCCACACATCTGTCTGCATAAAAGAACTGCAAATATAAGAAAGGTTTTGGAGCTGCAACTACGAAGGCCCTGGTAAATGTGTGTTCAGTTTCTAGCCTGATAAAGAGCCACAGAGTGAACAGAATGAAACTTCCCATGCAGGAAGTTACCCAGCCAAATACGCTTTGTAAAAAGTGGTTCTCTGGCCTGTGTCTGGCTTCTGACAATGCAGATTCCTTTTGCCTTCAACAGGAAGAGACCTGTCACATAGATACTCAATTTTGCAGAATCTGTGCTTGGAGCTGTATGTATTAGTTTAGTTGATTTGATTATTTAAATGTTGTAGCTAACTAAATAACACTAAATCTTTTTTTTTTTCCTAAACCACTATAGTGGAACCTCACAAATTTGCTCTTCACTTATTCATGTCATCTCTAATTTACAGTCCCTTCCCTCAAAATGTTTTCTTGGCAGGAAATAGCAAGCACTATGATATGGTCTCACATCAGTCCTCACTACTGCAGAAAGTTGGCCAATAGAACACCTAGCTGGACATTAATGCCTACTATCAACATGCAATCACACAAATTTTCAAATATGAAGGAAAGAAAAACTTTCAGAATCCTGTCCACCAGCCAGATCTGCTTTGGATCACATCCTTCATAAAAGTAGTGCATTTTGGGATGACAGCCTTGGTTTTATTTTTCAGGTCTTCATTCTCTTCTGTTTTGTTTAATCCAGTCAATGGTGTATGCTATTGAGGTTCCACATGTATATTATTAAGAATGCTAACTAATAATACTTACAGTTTAGGTTTTTCATCAGTAACTAAGGTATTGGGTATCAACAGGTAAAGTTAGTAATGAAATTATTTAGTGAAGTAAGTAAAATCCTTTGATAAGCACCATCCAGATAGTATTACCTGTAGTTGCTATATTTTGTTTGTTTTATAAAGCTATTTTAAGGAATACTGTATTCAAGTTCCACTGTATAAAGATGTTTGCATTGCATACTTTCTTTTTATATTTCTGTACCAATGTGGGTTTTTTACTGCATAAAAGTCAATCTCAAGTTTGGATTTTCTGTGCATTAATGAGTTTCACACCCAACACAATATCAGGCTTTGTACCACAGTGAAGTCAAGCATAAAAACACTGGTATCTACACTCTTAAGTGAACTCAGTCTAGACACAAACTCATCAAAGGACTTTCCATAGAGGAGGTTCTCTCCCACTCTTTGGAAAGCCATCAGTAAATCTTCTGGGGTAAGGAAAAGCCCCAACAGTACAATCTGGTTTCAGCAGCTGGTAAGGTTGAACCCTTTGACTTTGGAGGGCTCGTGTCTGCCAGTGCTACAGGATGCATTCAGTTTCCAAGCAGATATTTATTATTTTAGCAGCCAGGCATCAGAGTGATTCCAAACCCCATGTTTACTGACATCCTGCCCTTTTTTCCTACTGCAAAAGTACTCCTCTCAAAAGGTAAAGGACACGCTGCAGAAGAGAGAGTGCTCACCCCCTGGGTCAGTACATACCACCCACCTGGGGGGGAATCACATACACACCCATTACCTGAGTGGTCTATCAGCATTACCTTAATAGGACAAAACCGGGGGAGTGGCAACCCCAGGACCACCACCCCAGTCCCTGGTCTGCTGTTGTCATCTTCTCTGATCTGCTGCTGCAGACAGATGCAAGCAGAATTAATCTTTAGTCCACAAAAAGCTCCGGCTTTCTTGCAGCCCAGGATTTAGATAGGATGTGACAACAGTACACACCTGTGACAGGAAAAAAAAATTACCCCTAAAATTTGCAGCTTTAGGTAGCACAGTTTCTTACCATTTCTTTTCATTATTAATAATGACTACCCCAATATATTCCCAAGATTATTCTAGTGCTTTAAAAAAAAAATCACATCAATTTTCCCCAGATACAGCACTTATAATTTACAAAGCCTGGAATAAAGCAAAAAGTTCAATCCCTTTACTGCTAATTGCCATGAGCAAACTCCAGATCAAACACACCTTAGCACAGGTTGTATTAAAAACACAATAGATGTGCTAATTATGTTATAATGAAATGCATTTTTCCATGGAAAGAATTTGATTAAACAGCTACTTGCAACTTGAAGAAGAGATTTTCATAAAGGTTTTTATTATTAATTTAATTAATATGCATTTTAATTTCTTATCCCTAAAAAGACACCATACATCATTATTTTATTACATTCAGATACAGAAGTTCATGCCATTTAATAAAAGTTTTTACTCCCACCCCATTAGAAATTTTTATGAAATGATGACTTGTGATCAGAATCCTTGATAAGTATATCAAAGCAACAATGAAAAGCTGTTTGAATATTAACACCTGGCACACGGCCACGCTTCCCAGATAGAGCAGGTGAGCTAACGGCCCATTATCAAAACAAATTTCCATTGTTCAGAGAAAGAAAGAACAATTGTATTGGGTATTATCCAATTACAGTCCAGTACTACTTCTTCACTGTCAGGAAGAATATAACAGCAAATCCAGTGAAATGAGAAGGATTAGTTATAAATGGGGGGAGTTGTGGGGAGGGAGAATCTTCTGAATTCTGGTTCTTCAATTAGTGGGTTTTCCACTCTTCTCCTTAGAGTAGCACCAGAAGAGACCAGCCAGCCTGGCAATCAGAACTGCCAAGCACAGGCATTGTCATCCACCCAGGACTAACTGTCTTGAGCAGGTCACATAATGCCACATTGGTTTTTTGGAGCTTAGAGTGCAGAGTACAGATCCGCCTATAGACACTTACTTTAAATGCTTTCACTCCTATGCATGTGTCACATGCAGGGGAAATGCTCATAGTGGTAGTAAACATGCAAATGTACTAACCTATTTGGCTGGAAATAATAGTTATTTCTGCTATATTTCAAGCAGGGCTAGGACAGGAAAAAAGAATAATTGCCATCTTTCCAGACCTATTCTCCCTTCCTGGTTTGGTTTGGTTGGTTGGTTTTTTTAATAAATGTTTCGTGTTTGAGGGAATAATAAAAAAAAACTCTTGTAGCTTTACCTTCACATGCTTCCTGAAATGAAAGAAATCACCAAGGTGATATCTTTCGCATGTAAGAAGCTATCACAACTTCACTACAGCACAAGTCATTGAGTCTTACCAGAAGCTGAATAAGAGTCTGATCAGATCAAAGTGGGTAATTTAGCCTAGATCTAGTCCACAGAAAAAGCATGACAGCAAACAAAACAGCAAAGACACCCTTTTAGCCTGCACCAGAAAAAAAAGGAATAGAACCCAAAACTCTTTTATGAGCAAAAAAAATCCCCATGGATCTTTTCTGACCTCTCTCAGCTTCCTGACTTTGTTCCTGCCTGACTTGAAAGAAGAAGGGGAAACAGCCTTTCCTTCCATTTATCCCCACGAGGGGCTGTCCCACCTGCTTTTCCACAAGACTCAATTCATTCTAGTTAACCCCTTCATCAATGCCACAATCAATCATAATAAATCTCTGCAATTCTTTCATTTCTCATTAAAAACAAGCCTCCACTTGAAAGCCAGTGCTCTGAATTAAGTTACCAAAATAAGGAGAACAAAATAAGGCAGAGTTCACCAGGGAAACACATCTAAGAAATAACCCAGATAAGGTTTTTCAGACAGTCAGTCAGGGCTGGATTGCAAAGGGTCCAAGGAGCTCTACTGGCAGCCCCAGCAGAGCTCAAGGCCTGACCTGCAGCACCCACTACAAACCATGACGTTCTCAAATGGAAAGGTTCAGGAGGAGGCATCATGTAGCCATCTGCTACTCTGACCTGCAGAAAACCTCCTACATTGCAGGTGTTTCTTGGGACATGTCTAGCGACTACAAATCACTCCTGTGCAGCTGGGGCAGTGCGGAGGAAACACGCTGAAATTTGAGTGCCAGTTCCACCGCTCTAAAGCCTCTTTCCTGACCGACTGCCCAAGCTTTCCTCTCGCCACTTAAAGAATCATAGAATCATTTAGGTTGGAAGGGACCTCCAAGATCATCAAGTCCAACCATTAAGCCATTAGGGCTCTAAAGTCCTCTGCTAAAACAGATCAGAATCTGTCAGGGTTGGAAGGGGCCACAAGGATCCCCCAGTTCCAACCCCTCTGCCATGAGCAGGGACACCTCCCACTAGATCAGGCTGCCCAGAGCCTCCTCCAGCCTGGCCTTAAAGACCCCCAGGGATGGGGCCTCAACCACCGCCCTGGGCAACCCATTCCAGGGTCTCACCACTCTCATGGGGAAGAACTTCTTCCTCCCATCCAGCCTGAATCTGCCCACTGCCAGCTTTGTCCCATTCCCCCTAGGCCTGTTGTTACTCGATATCCTAAAAAGTCCCTCCCCAGCTTTCTTGTAGGCCCTCCTAAGATACTGGAAGGCCACAATAAGGTCCCCTCGGAGCCTTCTCTTCTCCAGACTGAACAGCCCCAACTCTCTCAGTCTGTCCTCACAGCAGAGCTGCTCCAGCCCTCGGATCATTCTGGTGGCCCTTCTCTGGACACGCTCCAGCAGGTCCACGTCCCTCTTGTACTGGGGGCTCCAGAACTGGATGCAGTGCTCCAGGTGGGGTCTCACCAGAGCAGAGTAGAGGTGGAGAATCACCAAAGAGCAATCCCGAAGAATTTAAAAAAGCCAATAACCTGAAAGGAACCTGAAGTGCAAGATTTTCGCGCTGCAGGCACTGCTCCCAGCACGTCCCACCACACCACACCACGCCACACCACAGAGGCACCAAAGGCGCG
>NW_008633794.1:12445-27394 GCF_000691845.1 Merops nubicus | reverse complement strand
TTAAAACATGTAGGTTAAAATACTTAACAATTTGATACTTATAATATATTTATATACGCTTATATACAGTATTTTTTTTAATATATATAAAAATGCATGTATATTTGACAGTCACTGTTACCTGGTGTGCAGATACTTGTGATTTAATTGCACTTTCATTCTAGAGAACACTGTTTGAACAATCTGGTCGTTCATCTGCAGTGTAACAGTAAACGTAAGTACATGTACCCTGGGAATACTTTAGACGGAAATCAAATTGTTCAGTCCATAAAGCTGAATGTTTATAGTTTGAATTGAAAGATTAGGGAATGGACTATAAAAACTATACTTGTAATGATATAAACACTGGAAAATTTACAGTCTTCACTTGTTTTCAGAGTTGAGTATACACTGGAGATGCATCTATACTGAAAACACATATATAGAAAAAATCCAAAAGGTCTGAGGAAACAACACATCTAAATCCAAGTTATAAAGTTACAGCTTGATTTCAGCTATAAAACGCCAAACTTTTTTCCATAGTAATTGTATTTTTGAATAGCTGTTCAGATACTACAAAATCTATTTTTCCAAGAACATTAGCAAGTCTAATAAAACATGCTATAAGCTACTAAAAATCTACAAATTTTTATGTTATTTTATTTTAGCATGTGGAAAACAGCTGGCAACTCAAAACAATGGAACAAGGATTGTAGGTGGACACGATGCCAGAAGAGGGGCTTGGCCTTGGATAGTTTCACTCCATTTCAATTCCAGACCTGTCTGTGGAGCTTCCCTTGTCAGTGACGAATGGCTGGTGACAGCGGCACACTGCGTATACGGGTAACGTTCCCTGCACTCGGAGCCAGCCCGTCCTGATACTCCCACGGCGCGCAAGGATCCGAATGGCGGATATCCATCAGTAACGCTGGGCTGCAGGATGGCCTGAGCCAGTGCTCAGACCTGCGTGGAGCAAAACACACTTTCAAAGGATCGTACTGAAATCAATGGGGAGTGGCACTTCTTAGAAGGTTTCTAGATGTTGACTTTAGAATGAAATCCAGTGCCTCTTTCTTCCACTGACTCCAGGGCATCTTTCCAGCTAGCTGAGATGGCCATGTGACATCCATGTCGTGTCTTCTTTTTCATTTTAATGATGATGAAACACTTGCTTTATGTGCAGTTTCTTTAGGGATTCATCAGATTATTAATAATTTGTGACACTGATATAAAACATTAACAACTAGCTCACTATTTAATTACTGTGTTTTGAATCACTTTTGGGCTCAGTTAAAGGCTCCTTTACTTTCTGGTAAACCCTCAATCCTCGCTTTAAAGCAGAGAATCACGGAAAAGAAACAGCACTTTTTGAACAATGAAGAATTGCACTTTAAATGTATGGTATTAATACTGAGTGTTTGCACTTAACCTATAATTAATGTTGGCCTCCATTAATTAGTTGAAACTCTGCCAGTGGTATAAAGTATGACATCATAGCTTATAAAGGTAAACTCAGTGTAGCCTGTTCCTTCTGTATATTATATTATCATAGATTGATCAAGGTTTACTGTACATCAATGGAAGGAATCTTGATTTATGTGCATTGATTAGGCAAAATTGGATATTGCCTAGATAGTGTTATTTCTACCATTCAAAGAAGTGATGCATATTTAAATACTATCCGGGGTTTGCTTCCATAACAACTATAGTAAAAATAAGTGCCGTAGAAGACACCAGGAAACTGGAATGGCAAAAAAAGAAACAGTAATATTCAAAATTACAGTGGCATTTTCATTATAAATAACTAAGTAATAAGGCAGTGGAGAATATGCCAATAGATTAATGCTGCCCCACTGCATGACAGGAACTATATTCCACACAAAGACACTGAAACGTGAAGGATCAACCCCTCTTAGCTTTCACACAATAAATCCACACCTGTCTTGGTACTTTCTTTTCACTTATATCACCTTTCTATTTTCACATAAATCTCATTTTATCATCTTGACTTTGTTGGAATTTTCCTAAGTGGGAGCTTCCAGTTTCACACCTTAATTCTGAATGTTTTACTTAAAGCCTCTAGTTTAGAATAAGACAACCTCTTGAAGTCAAACCAAAAGATCAGCAGAACCAGTTCAATACAATAATCAGGCTGAAAACATATTTTTGAAACAAAACTGGTTGATTAAAAAATAGCAAATAATTAAGTTCTTTAGCTTAAATACATCTTCAAACCAGCATGCGTAGCTCAGCAAAGGATGCAGATTGTGTCATATTTTGGTTTAGCGTATCTTTTTTCCATGTAGATTAAAAAATTAAGAGACCAATTTTCTGAGTCTATGAGCTTCAGCATTTCTGCTGATATTTTGGACCTATTATTCTTTAGATATTCTATAATAATTTTCTAGCTGGCACTGGTATTAATTGCCTGGTGGGCAGTCAGCAGTATTCTTCACAGTGTTTGAAAAGCTACAGTAATTTAGTTAATGTACATTCCTCCTCTACACTATTGTCTGATTAATTCTTTATATATAATGCATTAGAAGATTAACACAAATAAATTAAACACATATGTCTACAGTGTGGACGTATAAGATAGTTTTACTGTTACAAAATTGTAAGCACATCTGCCACAGTCTATTTATTTTGATAAAATGTGTAAGTGCCATGAATTACCACGAGTTTAAGGATTAGCATTTCACCCAACATATTTTTCAAAATTTTCATTAATCATTCATAATTGTGAATATTCCTTGCAACTTCTAGGAGGCAATTAAAACCATCTCAATGGGAAGCCGTTCTTGGCTTGCATGACCAATCAGATGTGACACAGCCTTCAACAGTAGTTCAAAATATTGATCAAATAATTATAAATCCTCATTACATGAAGCGTACAAAAGATAGTGATATTGCTCTCATGCATCTTCAATACAAAGTGCAATATACAGGTGAGTTGCTATTTTTCCATAAAACTGATTTGCTCTATTATGCAAAGCTCTAACTGTGTTATGCGTATGATGGTGATAGGGTGGCTGTACTATTTTTAAAACCTAATAATTCTGGAGTCAGTCTAGTACTGCGTGGAAATCTTGCCCAAAAAGTGAGTTTGAATTAATGAACATTTTCCCCTGCTACTTCATAAAAATGTGAATACCCGAAAGAAGTTGAATTTGATTAGTTCTTTTGTTTTCACAGATTACATACAACCTATCTGCTTACCAGAAAAAAATCAACAGTTTTCACCAGGAATTAACTGCTCCATTGCTGGCTGGGGCAGTATTATGAATGAAGGTAGGTCATCTCCTTCATAAATTGTGGCAGGCATGAAGCCTTGAACCTGATTCCACAGGGGTTGCTATGGTCAAATAGCACAATACAGAGGTCAAATATAGAGATACTTCTCCATATGAAAATTTAGGAACTACTCCCCTCCACTGTTCCTTCTCTGAAGCAAAGTGAGTCATATCATATTTATTAGAAAAAAAAAATACATATCTAAAGTAAGATCATTAAATTATGAAAAAACCCTATTGCACCCCCTTAGAAGATATGAATGCTTTTCTCAACATGAAATACATACATCTTATTTCCAGATATTGGGGGGTGTGTGGTGTGTGTGAAGATTAGCTTTTCTGACAATGAACACAGGATTTTTCCAGAAGTCAAGCATACTGACAGAATTCAAGCATAGTGTGAAATGCATGTTCTGTTTGTGTATCATATGCTCCAGATTTGGAGTCTCTGTGGAATAAGAAACGTGCCATTCCACTTGTACAGTTGCTTGTATGCATTTGCTTCTACATTTTCAGAATAAAATTGTGTTTAGAATTTTGGGTAGGAATCAATAAAATCTTCATAAAGAAATAATCAGTTAATGAATAGTGAGGAAAAAATGGACAATCCAAGGTCCTAAACCCTTAATTATCCCTTAGATCTACCGACAATGAGTTCATAGTCGTTGATGTTAGTAATCTTGATTTAAGTATAACCAAATTCATTTCCACTATGCAAATGAAAGACAGGATTCAGTTAATGAGCACCATTTAATCAGTGACTGTGTTACAGGGGTATAAGCCTGGGTAGCACAGCAGTGAGGCAGGGCTTCCTTCTACTCAGTAGTATGCCCAGCATGCTGGAACAGGAACAAAACCACCAGTGCTCCAAGTGGGATGTACATATTTGTTACAGCAGGTAAATATACTTTGTATTTCCATCAGGTCCCACTTCAGATATCTTGCAAGAAGCAGAGGTGCCTCTCATTTCAAATGAAAAATGCCAACAATGGATGCCAGAATACAGTATTACTGAGAATATGGTCTGTGCAGGATATGACATAGGAGGGATAGATTCCTGTCAGGTAAATACAAGTGACTCATCATTTTCACTGCTAGCATACACATCTAATTACTGAATAAAATGCTTCCTGATCCTTCAATAATTAAAACAAGGATGATCACTGTCCATGAATGCAATTTCTGTTCACAGCATTATGCCCACTTAATACTTCATCAGGATACAAGTTAAAAAGATAAAAATCTATTCTGTATCATCTTGACATAAACAACCACAGAGTAAGAGAAATATGAGGACTGGAAATTTTCTGCATTAAACCTCAAATTACTGTGGAATAATCCAATGAAGAAAAGAGGGACTTGCTTAGGGAAAAGGAGATTACAGAGAAATAAATACCAAATAGATTGAAGTCTCAGAAATGCTTCATGAAGTGAAAGAGAGCAATCAATGATGCTTTACCCAAAAACCTGTACATTTTGGAGACCTTTTGTAAATGCCATAGTATTTTGGAGAGGCTGCCTTTCTGCACTGATCTCATACACTGCTTCCTGGGGATCTAGTTCTTATCCATTCCAGCTCTGCTTATAACAAACTGCTTTTCTTTGAGGATTTAGTCAGAAGTGGCTATCACATAATTTTTCTTCCAGAAATATGGAGCCTATAGCATGGAGACTGGTTGGTTCTTCTCAAGTCTAATGAGTAGCACTCTCACACAATTGCTCTTGCCTTGCCCTCACAGCCTGAGGCTTCATCAGGTGCAGTGACTTTGGCTACTTTAGTCCAGAAGGAGGCGTGTGTGCAAGCTTAATTTTACTTGCTATTTCTTAAGCTTCTGTGGCTTTCCTCTTTCCTTTCCTGCCTTCTGAACTTCATACGGGCAAAAAAAGCAGTGTAGCACCACAGGCTGATACAGAGTACAAGTGACCAGCATTGTGATCAGTGACCATCCAACCATGCGCAAAGACGAACAAGTGAGTCCTGATAGCACTTCAGCCTTTAGGCTGCTGTCACAGCCTTTGAACATTTGCAGAAGCCCTAGAGTATGGGCAGAAGTATTTTAATGGCCGAGTCCTTGCAGAACTTTCCCATAAACCTCCATTCACAGGGCCATCAGAGGACAAAAATAATACTGGTTCAACTAACCCAACAGACAACAAAAAGCAGTCATTTTTTCCTGTCTCATCAAAACAAGATGCTCATGACTGACTCATCCTCCACTCAGGCTGTGGGATGAATCAGATTTGGTCTTCCAGCTTCTATTACAATGCTCCATCTGCTAAGCCATTGAAAAGGAGGTGTGAAAAAAGAACACCTTGTCTTCCAGCAGTCTTGGCAATGCCAATTAATAATTGCCAAAATGTCTCTAAATGTGAAATTGCAGAAACTCTGGGGTGACTAAAAATAAAACTGTATTTTGTCTGAATAGATTCAACTAAAATATAATCCTACACATTTATGCAGGCTTTGTTAAAGATGAAGGGTAAACACAAAAGTAATAAGCAAAAAAAAAAAAAAAAAATTTGAAACCCAGTCCTGTATTGAAAGACTGATAAAAGCTTAAGATCACATCCTTTAAGAAAAAAAAAAAAAATTTCTAGGTGGAAGAGTTCATATTGATCTTGCAAGTGGTACCCAAGACATATAGGGATACAACATCTATGATTAAGAATCAACACGAATGAAACATCATAAACTGGCTCCACTTCAGAGTTGTCATCGTTCACTTCTAACTTTTGAATTTCATATTGCAGGGAGATTCAGGAGGCCCTCTGACATTTGAAGATGGAAACAAGTGGTTTTTGGTTGGAGTAACATCATTTGGCTATGAATGTGCATTTCCCAAACGACCAGGAGTGTATGTTCGAGTCACCATGTTTGAGGACTGGATCAAAAACATCATCTATTAGCTTAATATTTCTTAATGATAGAATAGAATTTAAAATTTGGATGTAAGCCATTGTATAATAATGTAAACCAGACTGGCATTTCAATCTCACAGTTACTGAAACTGAATAAATATTTAAATGGGGGGGAGGAAAATCTAATGAATTCAGAACTCCATTACCAATTGAGAACAATATTTCAAAATAGATGCTGTGGTTATGTTAATAAATAGTGTTATCATTTTACTTTTTCTTTTATATGAGACCATGGGGAAACAGTTTCTTTGAACAGCACATTAAATGCATAGTGGAGGGCTTTACAACACATGGGCAGAAAAAAAAAGTCTGCAAATGCTTCACTGAAAAAATGGTCTGAATTACTAATTTCAGGTCAAAAATTACCTGGTTTTATGTTTTTATGCTGTATTTTTCAATGTGCATTTCATTTCAATGAATAATCAACTCTCCTCAGAAATCTCATCACATACAAAATGAAAGCACATTCTATCTGTTTTAAGCTCTTGGGAATTCTTCTGTCTTGTCTATTAAAAAAAAAAGCTCTGGAATGAGGTTTATGGATTGTGCATAAAGGCTGAACATGTACCATGCTGCTTTCTAATGAATAAACTGAATGTAAGCCAAAAGTTCTCTCTTGTGTAATTAAATTAGAATTAATAGAGTTAAATAATTATTCAATATAGCTTTTTAGTTTTCGTTTTAGGCAATTGTTTTGGCAATTATTCAAGCAATTATAGATATATGTTTGCGTACACCCAAACACAGGCTTACAGTACTGCAGCTTGCTCTCATAAAAAGAAATAATTTTTTGAAAAGCATCTGACAATAAGAAGTATCAGCTATTCCTGGTAAAAAAAAAAAAAAAAAAAAAGTAATAGGGTTCCTTTGCTATAGTACATGCTTTTTCTATACAGATGACTTTTAACACTGATTTTTATGCTTTGTATAAAAACTAACCCAACAGTGCATTATGGTACTCTAAAGAGGAAAGTATATGAAGAAAAAAAAAGGCTGGGCATTTTCTTGACTTTTTTCTAAATAGGTTTCTATTAAAATACACTTATCTACTTGTTGAAATGCCTTGAATTCAATACTAGTGTAATAAGACACGCTTTCTTTAATTCTGTTTTAAGCCTAATGTAGGAATTTAATATATTTTTAATTCTAAAGTGCTGCATGAAGATAAAAAACACATTCTAATTTACTGAGTATGTGCATCTACACATATACACACAGATGTATGATTCCTGTACAGAGCTCCCACACTTGGTGCTTGCAGTGTTAAATGCAGATATGAATTACTCAAAATACAAGGCCAGCTTACAAGCACACGTTGGCAGTCTGCTAAAAAAAAAAATCATGTCTTTTCAGGTCTTCAGAAGCATTAGAGGACTAGGTCAAGATCAAAATATTTAGCTTTATCGATACATCTGTGACCACGAGAAACAGAGAGAGAGATAATTAAGCCAGAGAGATAAAAAGTGATTTAGACACCTTTTGTTTTCATATAAACCACACATTTCTTAATATTAAATTGTTAAAGTTGCAAATCCTATATTTAATAGCAGGCTCCTGTTTCTCCCATTACTCTCCTTCACCTGAAAACAGCTACTGAAAATAAAGTGCATTCCGGTATTGGTATAAATTTGGATGAAGCAATTATGTTAAAATGCTTAATTAAAATGTGACATGATTTCTGCACTATATACCATACATCACGAATGTAAATTGTTTCAGTCTGTTAATGAAATACAAGAGCCAACTCAATGCAGACTCAGTCACCAGAAAATGTGCTTCCCAAAAATACAATAATATACTGTTATTTCTGTGTATTTTTTGCTTTCCAAAATGCAAAAGCACAAATGTATTTTGAGGTATCATTAATAAAGCATCCAAGCAGGCTAAAAAAGTTCTCTGCCATAGAAACTTGCATACTATAGACTAGTATAATGAAAAACAGACGTTTTATTTCAACTGATTTATCTCTAGATAAAACTAACATAACCTTAGTTGACCACGCTTGAGCCTCCACTCAGTGTCCATTACTTAGTTGCCTGCATATTAACCCGTGGAGAAACCAGTCATTACTATGTTAACACACAAGGGCTGCATGGATTACTTTCAATACAGTCACAGTGCCAAGTTGCTTTGAAATAGAGGGTAGAAGCTTGATGCTGACTTACACCCAAAAAAGGTTAAAAGATGCAAGAAGGAAACAAGCTCTCTCTCTTAGATGCTTCTTGCTAGCAAAGGGCCATAATCACTGTGGGAACAAAAAAATTATAGTCCCTGGGGAAAATCGTGGTAGTGGGTGTAAAATGTTTTAAAAATATTAAACTAAAGCCATGCCATCCATCTGAGGACAAGCTAAGGTTTACTGCTCACCCTTCATTTCCTTGCCTCACCTACCACTGCCATTTGGAAGAGATTTAGAAAAGCAGAGAGCAGAAGGGAATGTGGTCACTACAAGGGGACCCCATAGCTGTACGTAAAAGCCAACAAGCTTATTCAAAGTGGCTGTAGTTGATGAAATCTGTCACCTGAAATTGGAAACTATTTTCCTTTCTCCAATCTATCACTTTTAAAGTGAATATGAAGGACAGATAGAGTTGTGTTTTTAAATAGCAGTTCTGTTTCCACTAGTGGACAATGTCAGGTAAATACCTGTTGTTGTTTTTTCTGGATATTAGATGCCCCAACAAAATCCAAAGGAAATACCAGCGTAGAGTCTTATTCCTAGACATTCTCTCTGCAAGTATGCAACATACCTATCTTTCCCCCTTTCCTCTTTAACCCTTACTCCTATCACCCTTTTGCCTGTGGAAATAAGGGAAATGAAGATGAGGGAATTCCTGTATGTATGTGATTTGTAAATTTTGCACATAAAATAAGCACCAGCTTAAAGGGGGGGGTGTCATAAGACTATAAGTTGGATGCGTGCACCATCTGCGTCTTCTACATCGGATTCTTAAGTTTCTTTTACCCAGTATCTAGGAACACCTTCTTAAGTGAAGGAAATGCAGGAAAAGAAATTTTCTTCCCCTAAGCAGGTGATATGATATGGAAATTTATCAAAATAACCAGTATTTCTTATTTACATATAAAATCTCGGTACATTATAATAAAAGCATTGCATGCCACTTTCCATTCTTCCTTCACATGGAGTTTAAGACTGCTCCATGCTGATAACTGCCCAGCAATTGCCTTCACCCTGTAAGTAGTATCTGAACATATTTGCCTTCTCCTTAAGTGTTGCATGGGAATCACATCTGCTGCAATAATCGTAATATCAATTGCTGCTGCTTTACATGTCCTCTGGAAGCACAAAATGTGTTAGTTGAAGCTTAAATTAAGTTAAAGACAGTTAATAGTTCAAGACCATAAAAAAAACCACTAAGTTTTTTACCACACATGTTTCCAAGAAAAAGGAATCTCTTGCTCTCAGTTAAGTGATACTTAAGAGAAAACCAATTCTGGTCTTGGTGATCATGTAGGATCATAGTATTGTCTATTTACAATCACTGCAAAGGGAATTGAAGGAAGGGCAAAGAAGAAAGTTGTGACTGACTAGAAAAACTACACAGAAGTCTTCAAAGACAAAGTAAAAACATGGAACATAACAGCAACTTTAAGATGCTTCCAAAAGTGCTTCAGCAACAGCACTACACAATTAGCATCAGTAGTATTGAACTTCAAATTGTTTTTTCTTTACTCAGAAAAATTGATATACGTTTGTCTCTGAACTGAAAGATATGGTCAACATCAGCTAGCACAGTGTAGGCAATCCAAAGAGTAATACAGTTGTGCTTCTGTCCATCTCTCCCAGGTTCCATCCTGTGTTAGTTTTGAATCTGTGTTAATGTAAAACCAACTAGCTTGAACTCATGCTCTTGAACTCTTGTTACAAAGCCCCTTAACTTTCTGCTACAGCACCAAACTGTCACCAACAAATCAGCCAGACAGCCATTGCTACCACCCCAAGATCTGCTCCTAATGACTGGTAAAATCATTCTAATGGCACAAAAAGCTCTTAAAGGAACCAAAGAGAATGGATCTTAATGATGTTAATAATAACTCTAAAGGAAGACTTCAAACGCATCAGAGTTACCTCAAAAACTCTCTATCAATTAATATAATTAACACTTTACTAGCTAATAGTCTGAGTAATGCTGGGATCAATCTATTAGTGTCATTTCCAAGAAAAACCATTTGTCTTCTTGATCCAACATTACATTATTCCTAACAAACTATTAGCTGTATTTAAATGATCCTTACTGTCTTTTCTTACATATATTTACTAAAGCAAGTAATTTAGATCTTAAACTCTTGCCCCTTGTAAAATTACTTTTTTCCCCCCCTCAGAAAAAGTAAAAAATATTTTACTTAAACAAAAAACTTCAAAGGACACCTCATTAATGATATATCATTTGCCAAGTTATTTATGTTGACCTTGGACCAATATGTCAAAAAGTTATGGTCATTCCCTGGTAAAGTGGATTCATTACATGACATCAAATGAGTTTTATGAATCCTTCAACTTTGCCACATTGGAATGATGTCATAACATGGTGGCTATCTCTGCCAGCAACCCTGTTAATATTTAATAAAATATTTTGTGTGCCTGAGGATCAAAAACTGTGTCAAGTATGTAAATAAAAACTAAACAACTATTTTGTATCAAACATTTATGCAAAGATAAATAATTGTTACATTGTAAAATTGTCAGTTCCATTTACAGTACATCAACTAGGTTACAATGCATGAGAGACTAAAGGAAACAAAGAAGGTTTCTTTAACTATAAACAGTCTTAAAACTGATATACATTGTAGATATTTCCCCATAAAAATTTCAAGTTCATTTCATTGCTCACAATTAGCTAACTTACATCTCTTAGCAAAATAAACACATACCCTTTATTTAGCATGGCATATTTTGTTACTGAATTAATAATCAAACATTATATAAAAACGATCTGAATATTTTGCCTCAAGGGGGAGCTTACAGTTCATTCTTGTGGATCCTTTGCATTTTCAAGCCATTCCAAGCTAATGTTCTTTGACGACGTTATAATACAGCCTGACTGCAAAATGTTATTTTTGCTTTGTTTCCAGTCAGTAAGTCGTTATACTTCCATGCTACTGTCCTTCCTAGGGGTCTTTGAAATCCATAGTGTGGACTGGTTTGGACTGGTTTTTGTTCTTCCTTTACTGAAAAATAAGAATATAAACTATTTTCAGTGAATGTGTGCTTTTACAGTCCCGATTCAGGTTTGTAAGCAGACCCAGGTATTCCATCCCCTATTTGAAGGCCATCTTTGTTGCTGTCATAGCATGGCATCCCCATCCACAAAAGTGTTGTGCCCATGCTGCACCAAGCATAGTGCTGCAGTTCACATTTAACAACACCTGCTCATACAGAGTGGTCTTTTCAGAGATAGGTGTGTACACTGTTTGACCAGGGTGGTGGAGGCAGGGTGCTTCCCTTGTCAAGTGGGACAGAAGAACACATACCCCAGAGCCCATGCCCAACAGCTCGGGGTGAAGCCCACCCACTCCAGGGGCCTACCACAACCCTGCCCACAAACATCCTGGAGCTGCATCCCCATGACCACGGTATAACAGTGGGTGCCAGTGCCTACTGGTATGCCAGAAAGCCTCTCCCTTCAGGGCTTGACCTAACTTCTAATGAAGCAATGATGCATGAATCAGATTCCTAGCAATGAATGACTGGTAGAAAGCTTCCTCAAGCCTATTTTTCTTTCAGAAATGTCAATAGTAGTTTTTGTGGGTTTGGGGTTTGTTTGTTTTTTTTTTTTTTTTTATTGGTTTTCTTTGTAATTCAGAAAAGATAAAACTGGTTCCAAAAGTACTTGCTCTGCAATGCTGCAAAATGTTCACTCTAATACTTACAGGGAGCCCTGAGGTACCCTGTAAGTTGATGCCAGTCTTTCCACATGCCTGGAGTCTCCACTACGGCTGCCAAACACACCACCTTCCATCACTTAAATGGCAGGTGACAGCACACTGCAATCTAGTAAAAAGATGAGGCACTTAATCAACCACTGCAGCTGCATTTCAATCAAAATGTTTCAATCTCTGGCCAGAATATTTCACACTAATATTTTGGGGTTTTTTTCCTATTAAGTAAATGCAGAGGAGAAGTAGCCCCACATAATTCTGTAAGTTGGAAACCTGAGAATCAAGATCCCAACAGTCCTACACATTGTTTTATTCCCTTTGTGGTGTGTAAGTGTTGATTTAAAACATACTTAGAGGGAGTTGGATGGTACAGTAGGTTTTATTCCCTCCAGACTTACCTCTGAAGTCCTAATAAGTAATGCACTATGCACCTGAGCCCATTGGCGTAATTGAAAAGACTCCCACTGGTTTCAGTGGACTTTAAATCAGGCCACAATGCTATAAACAAAGCAATTGCAATTAATCAAGTAACTGCAGCACTTCTGGAAGGAAGTAGCAAATCAGTTTCTTAAAGAACAATACAGGAAAATCATACATTTTGTAAACTAATTATGAAATGCTTTGAATGGAGAGTCCTTGCCACACAGCAGGAACAACTTCTAAATACCTTGGATCAGAATTTCAGCTGTATAAATTGAGCTTATCTTCAGGAAAGCTATGCTGATTTTCATCAGCTGGTTCAGGAAATAGGTTTTAGAAAGAAAGGTAAGGAAGATGCAATAAATATTTTGAGCAGATATCGCTGTTTTGACCATCAAATGCAATCATAGAAACAGAAATATACCAGGTTGGAATTTAAACTTTCTGCAAGGCATTCAGATGATAATGGAGATGGGTCTTTGAAGCAGTTTCTCCTTGCTTCCCTGGAAGAAATGAAAGGGAGAGCATCTAAGCATGAATGAGCTGATCATTTCGACTAGCTACAGGGAAGATGTTTTGCTTTGCCTTATTACTACCCTTCAAGAGCCCAACGCCAGGCAAAATTAGTCATGACCTTTCAAGCTAGGCATGTCCTGGTTGGCCATGGGTTGTGGCTTTCAGAGGAAAGGTCACCATGTTGTGGAAGCCTAAAAAAGAATGAGAAGTCAGGTTCATTTGGAAAGTTGGGGATCCCTTCTTCCCCAGTAGGACAGAATCCCTTCCCTAAAGCTCTACAGCATCCAGCTGATCAGTTCAAGTGGTTGCCTCTTTTTTATTTTTAATTTGCTTTTTGCCCAAGAACTGTGTATTTGTGATGAACCAAAATGATTCACGAAGTAGGTCATATGTGGAAATACAACTGAAAATAGATGGGAAAACATCTTTTAAAAACAAAAGTAAGTTTCAATAGATAAGAAACTACTTTTGGTGATAGCAGAATATCCTCTTTTGATGTAAATAAATTTTAAAGAAAATATGTTTTATTTTCTTTAATTAAAAGTTTTGCTGCAACCAAAAAAAAAAAAAAACCACAACATTCTGAAAAAAAAATCGTTTCATTCAAATCCATTTTATCCCTGATTTCAGTCCACCAAAGTAATCAGCTAACAGGAAAAGTACAATCTTCCAAGCTGCATTTCCAATAACTGTGTCATGAAATTTTTAAGTTTTGGAAGTTTATATTAATTACTTCTGGATGAATTGCTGTAGTATCAAAGGCCTGATCAAAGCCCACTGAATTCAACACTACTATTTCTATTGATTTCAGTGGGCCATGAATCTCATTGTTTTCTCAGGAGTATTTGACAGCTGAACCTTTACTGGGCAAAGAAAAAGCTGTCAAAAAAGGTATGAACATATATGTCATACTTACCAAGAAATCAGGTTTGTTGTAATAAGGGTTTCAGATTTAGATTTCTTATATAATAGCTATTGTTATATAGATAGATAGATAGATTCCTTTATTACTTTTTGCATTGTTTTCAAACTGCCACAGCTCCAGTGTTGAGGTTTGGATACAACCTTTCACAAGGATGAATCTGCCTGCCATAAGGTATGTTGGAAAGTGCACATTTTCCTTTTCTTTATAGGAAAGTGCATAAAATAAAGACACAATCCACTTTATGATGCAGACCTGAATTTAATTATGATTGCTTGTTTCAACAAGACACATTACTAAGGAGTGCTATGAACATCACCATGCACTCACTCATACAGACATTATCAGACTTGACATTTGGAGTGTTTTCTCACTTGAAATAAGGTATATCAGCTATTTACAGAAAATGTTAAATAAAAATCACAAAATAAAAAAGACTAAATGTAAGGACGAAATTTTTTTTCTAATTTCCTAAAACTGTGATATTGTATTCCTTACTAGTATTCTTGCTCTTCAAGAGGGATAATAACTTGAGAATCTGCTTATTACTCTTGTTGTTTTGCTAAAATACTGTTTATCCATAAAATCTAGCATTAACTTGAGTGCTTCCTGAGAAACAAAACAAAAAACACACTGCAGAATGAAAAGTACCCTTGAAAGTTTCAGAATGACAATGAAAAATATATATGTTGTCATATCTTAGCACATTTTGAGAAAGATAAAAAATCCAAAGAATTTTAACCCATGGATCAAAACCTGTCCTGTTACATAGGTTGAAATGTTTCCTATTTGCAGAATACATTTGTTTGATACTACAACTATGTACATTTCTATTTACTTTATATATCTTCTTTGGCTGATACATGATGTACAATGGAGTTGCAGTGGCACGTGACTCAAAACAGGGTTTTGCTTTTAGTTTTCAGTTTGTCCACTCCAGTGGCCCACTTGTTGCTCTTAAGGTATGTACACCAAAAAACCATTAAGCAGCTGCTGAAC
>NW_008633794.1:7940-12414 GCF_000691845.1 Merops nubicus | reverse complement strand
GCTGAACCTTTAGGTTTGTCCCTGGAACAAACTGCACTTTTGGTCTGAAAGCAAGGTGAGTCCTTGAGTTCACCCTGTATCAGTGAGGACTCCACTATTATTTCTCATAGGTCAGATGCTGTATAGGTGGTAATTGTGATGGAAAAAGTGAAGTAAAAGTGCTGACAGTAGCTCAGCCTATCAAATGGTCAGCAAAGATCTCTAGATTAATTCCTAATGGTGATATATTTTGAGCCCTGAACTATTTCAGCATGTTGTGGAAAAGCCTTAAGCTGAATATTCAGCTGTAACAGATGTAAACTACTTGGATTTTAATAGATGAAAAGATGCTTATTTGCATATTTGGGGACAGATGTAAGCAGCCTTTCAGTATGAATAGCTTGCCAATGGAAATATGAATTCTGCATTATAAGACCATTATGGATTAGTATATTTTACCTTTTATGAAGCATCTGGAAACAGCAAGTCCCAAAAGCCACCAGTATCAACAGCAGCAGTGGTATAGTGGGTATTATGACATAAATTAGATTCGGAATTATACCTACAAGACAAAAGTTCTCATTAATGTCTCTCATGCTGAAATACTCTTAGCCACTTGAGTAAAAATCTGGAGTGAAGTATCAGAAATACATTAACTTATACAAAAGAAGTCTTATACATTTGTTCTATATGAAGAGCCCAAGCAGGTAATTCAGCAATAACAACACAACAGTAGTACTCCAGTGGTGTGCAAGACACATCTTAAGAACTTAAAATCTGACATTTTCTAGCATCAGTGCAAGATGTCCAATTTTGCAATTGAAATTCAAGCATTTCAACACAGCACATTTCACAGCCCATTATTTTTACAGTCCACATAACCAGTCTACTCAGCTGCCCTTGCACGTTGGATTCCCACCCATGCAGGGCCACAAGAGGAACAAACCCTGCTCTTGACTCCCCATCCCCCTCAAAAGATAAATGTACATTCTCCTTGACAAATTATGAGATAGCTAAAGCTGATTCCCTGCAGGTCCCTGGACAAAAGGAGTGGGAAATAGTAAAAGCTAGTAGTGTTACCTGCCTACAATAGTGAATGAGAGCTACAACTTTCAGAAGGGTCTGACTCTTTTTCAGTAACTATATGCCCACATTTTATAACAGTATACATTTAACATACAAATTGTGGAGACTTTCTTACCTATTGTCCTCTTTTGAACATTTTCGCTAGCAAGAATAAATGTGAATGTTCAAGCTGGATTTGAGTTTTATCCAGCAAGTCTTTGTACGCTTTATATAAATGGTTTTACTGATGTCAAAATACAGCTCATCAGTACATCCATTTCTCTGGAGTTACAAACAATAGGAACATCAGTTACAAAACTGGCTCAAATCCAGCTAACCAGTTTGCAAACAGAGCACCATCTTTCCATAATCCCATGGTGTAATCCTGCAAAATCCTGAATTGTTCCTTAGAGCTGTTCAGTTCCTTGAACTGAAGCCATGTTGCAACTCTTCATGAACCTCAGGACTATTTAGGACAAACTACTAAAGGAAGTAGCTAGCAGCATTACAGAAAGCTCCTAGTCAGTAGGTATCCATTTTCAAAATACCAGATGCCATCTCTGCTAAAAATCTCAGCAAAGCATTTAACTCCTCTTAGCACACAGTTATTCCTTAAAACACAGGGTTCTTGGAGGAGCTATGGCACAGTGCTTATTCTGCAGATAACTGAAAAATTTATGCCCTATCTGTCAGGGAAAGACTCATTTGTGCCTTATTTGTGAGCCCTAGGTATCAGATATAAAAGACAATACAAGCACCATATCTTTGTTGTATGTGTTGGGGAAGAGGCAGGGAGGAGATGGAGAGAGGCAAGGCACTGGTTACCACAACCTCAGGAGGAGACACTCCCCAGCTGGATGAACACTGGTGAAATCTTGCATCTCGGCAGAGACTCACAACGGTGCAGATTTCAAACACTGTAGATTTGGATGAAAGTTCGAGGAAACATGGAAATAATTTGTTTCCACAGTTATAAATAGGACTGACCAAAACTCTTGAGATGTTATTCAAACCTGTATGCTTCAAGAGTATTTCCTGGGGAAATAGACCGCTTCCTCCCAATGAAAATAATGGAAATTGTTAAAGATTAATTTGACTGAGTCCACTGCTGATATTTTTACCAGAACACCAAATTCATAAGAACACATTACCTGTTTCAGTAGCAATAACATGATACTGATCTTCTGGTTTACTTGTGTCATAAGAATTTCCTGCTGGCACTGTTGGAAAAGTGTCTGAAAAGGATACCGGACATTTTAGGAAACTGTTAAGTAAAAAATATGTCTATGTTGTTAAACAAATGAATAGCCATCACATCTTAATTTCTATTGGAAAAAATGTACATTTTCAGGATTGATTAAACTTCTGGAAATAAATATGTAAACAAGATTTTATTGCAAAACCAGGATTATGTCTGGAACAAGAATTATGATCAGTGCTATTCTGAACAATAGCCATATATTTGTAGCTATTGCTCTCTAAAGGATTAATTTATCCCATGTTCCAGTTCTAAACAATGCCTGATAAACTTGAGTAATTTTGGAGGTTCTTGTAAGTTATCCTTATAATTATGTATTTGCCATTGCAACTCAATTTAATGTTTCAAAATTTCTTACCGTAATCTTGCTCTGCTCTGTCTCCTAATCCTTTTTCTAAGACAATATCTGTTAAATCAATATTTGAGATTGATTGTAGAGGAATGAAAAATGTATATTATGAAACAAATGTTTTCATTATTTTGCACGCAGTATCACAGAAATAAATACGTTCTCCAAAAGTAATTCCTTAATTCTTCTGTAATTATTCTTTTTACCAAAGACTATTTGCAAACTAGTGTCAAATCACTTCTAGTTCATACTTTTCTCCTTAGAAAAGGACTAATTCTTGGTAGCCTCTGCTGGGTTACTGGCTAAATTACTGTTTCCCTTAATTTCTTGTGCTGAATAAAACTCCTAACATATTCAAAGTTTCATTTGTGCAGATGATCCTAAAACAACATAAGAAAAGAAGTATTCTTGATTGATACATAAATCTTATTCACATTTTAAAAATAATGCTTACTGAGTGTTGGCTATGAAACCAAGCAAAGCAGCACAAGTTTGTGAGGTTAGAGGTCAGCTTTATGTAGTTTGGTTTTTCAACATGCAGCCCTAAAATACAAATCATGGGCAGTGGGTTCTAATCCATCACATAAGGAAGTCATATCACTAGAAGAGGGATGATAGTATCATATTTCTTGTAATGCATCACAAATTGGAGAACAAGTTCATGGCTTTGAGCTGTATTGCAGAGGTTTGCACATTTGCTTACAGCTATTGTTGCTACTAAAAGTTTACAAAGATTACAGAATTAATTACCTCATATTTGGCAAAGGAGTGGACCCTGCATGATTGTTTGAATATCATTCCTTTATCATAAGATTAACGTAATAGTGCTATGAATCTACTGTTCTACCATCCTGACAAACACAAAACACTGGGGGAAATTAAAGCACCAATAAAGCCTACTAGAACAAAGGCGATTATTTCATCTACTCTGATAAAAACTAGCTACAGTTGGCATATATAAAAGAAAGATATCAAAATACCATAAAGAACTGAGTTGCTGGCTCTAGACAGCAGAAGAGGAGATGAGTTTTTAATTAGATTGCATAATCAAACCTACAGGAGCTGGGCAGGAACTAAATGTGGCTGCAATTACCAACCTATAATTAAATTTAAGATTGCTGAATGATCAATATGATTTAAAGCCAGACTGCACATTACAACAGTAAATGCTGTCAAGGGAGGTACTATAAAAAGGGCTTAGAAAAATTGAATTGACTACCAAAACTGTAGTTGCTGCTTGAGCAAGGTGCCTAACGAGCACTGCCCTGAACTTGCTGCTGATACAATTAGACGCAACTTCAGTCACCTACTACCTCTGCATTTTGGCCTATGCCTTCTATCATACACCACATACTTAAAACAGACAGGAAAGTTGTGAAAAATATCCTCAGCAAAGTGAAATTCAATATGCATGTGGTACTTTAATACTCCTGGCAAAATTGATGTATTTTGTACTGCAAATGACTGACATTGAAGCTATTACAGTGGTTTGGAGTTGGACAAAAAGGTCATTTGCAAGTCTTACTAGGTTTTAGATAGCAAATGTAATTTTCAGTCTAACAGTGTGGTACTTTCTTCAGGCAGTGAAAGAAATGTCATAGACCTATTTATATACATTTATGCATCTACTCCTCTTTGTGATAGAAAAAGTGCATTTATGGAGAATAGTCTGTTTTGCTAAAGAGCACAATTCCAACAGCTTGAAAAATAAATAGCTACAATTCACTAGTACTGTATTTATCTGCATAACAATGTCAGTCCTAATGATAATCTACCTCTGTATTGTTTGCCTTATTACATGCCTCCTTATACACTAGTAATCT
>NW_008633794.1:0-7909 GCF_000691845.1 Merops nubicus | reverse complement strand
AGGGAAAGAAATAGAAATTCATTTTCATTGTTATTGTTATCTCTTTGCTTTCTGCCAATCCAGAATACCTCGCAGTTTTTTAGATGGTGAAAGCAATAAGAAAAGCCAATTATATGTCACATCAACTACAATAGAAAGTAGTTCACCACTACTTAATGATTTAACTTAAATATGTTTATAAAGGCATGAAATATACCTGAAACTGAGCCCTTTTAAGCAAACCTGCATTTTCTGACATAAATAGGTTATTTCAGGGACTTAAAACATTGCTATTGTGTTCTCTTGTTTCAAAATAATTGATCCGTTTTGAAAGTGAAAAAACTATTGTACACATCTCAGTTTCTCGAATGGCCTATGTGATCAGATAACTGATCACCATTAAGAAAGTCAGTAAATTTTAGAGGCAGGAAGAGATAGGCAGGAAGAGTAAAAAGTGTGGGTGTATCAATCCTTCCAAGCATTTGCTTGCAATATTAAGATATTAGACAGTGAGAAAGTTACCTATCCACCAAAACCAAAGGAAGAAAATAGCCTGGATCTCTACAGAGAGATGGATCTCTACAAAGAGTGTGGTTATGGCTAGATCATAAGCCTAGAGAAGACAGATAGCAAACTGCAGAAGTGGGTAGGTCAAATAGCTGTTAAAAGTAGGATTTTGTGTGCATTCTGACTTTCAGCTTAGTTTTGAAAAGCAGTCACACCATAAATTCTTTGAAAAATATTTGCATGATCCTGATGAAAAATACATTTTCATTTACAGTAAGTGCCACCAGAAGTAGAAACTGTTACAGGCTCAACCTGAAAGTTTATTTCATGTCCTTTTTCTGTTTCCACAAAGTTCTAATTTACAGCTCATGTTTCCTCTGCTGACATATGCAGAACCTATGTCATGTCTGGAAGTACAGCCAAATTGCCTAAGATCTGGCTTTGTGTGTCACTATCTGAACTAGTGTGCATCTGCTTTTCGTATTTATAAATCTACATGGATGAATGCAGAATTTTCTTCCTCCTGTTCTGAGCCCCATTCTTTAAGCCAAATCTTTTTGAAACTGTCATCATACTTAAGGTGATATAAAGTGGCAGAGGTCTGCAGCTACAAGGACAGTGTAAATTTTTTTTTTACAGTACAATCAAGAGACGTCTTGGTCATTCTGCCTGAAAACGGGTGAGAATGAGCTAAATCAAAGTAAACCTGGGCATTCATGATAGTGCAGCTAACCTTGAAAACTTGCTTGTTGTATACAGATAGGTTTGTTAAAATTATCACTAGAGCTGTTATATTACACTCCCTGTTAATGTCAGCTCAGGCACTCACACAAAGGAATCACTGCAACAAACCACAAGATATTTGCACATTTCCTCACAAAACCAGAGGCAATTGTTTTAGAGGAAAGTGTCCCACCTCTGAAATATAACTTGAGTTTCACCTACCTGGGCCATACTTGCAGATAAAATTGTGCTTCATGTTGCATCTATCGTCATTCCATTGATAAAGGTACGGCCCTCCCAGACCAGGGTTTGCAGTTGGCTGATGATACATCACAACACAGGCTTCACTTCCACAGGAAGGCTCATCTGTATACCAGTTTCTAGGGGTACACAAAAATAAGCTTTCAGATTTTGAAACTAAGGTTCATCAGGATGCCAAAGAAAGGCTTTTACAGTAATGAAGAATGTGTCAACCCAAAAGGCCCCCTCCTCTTCAAAGATATGCTGCATTTCTCACAACTTCTCTGTGAAAGGAGTTCAGGGCCTGGACTCCACATCTTTATATTTAAAAAATAACAACAACAAAACACAACATGTTCTGACCAAAGCACCTTTGTAGAAATAACATCCCTACTGCTCTGCTACCTGTTTTCCTTCCTATCTCTTTACCCATCCCTTTGTCCCAAGCTCTGTGGGCTGCTGCTAGTCTGGCCTTTGACTTAACCAGGAAATTAAAGGCTTTTCAAAAGACAAGGTAGAAGCAGAAAAATTTACACTAAATACATGCACTAATTTACTTTGTTGCTGGCTCCCTGATTTGTGGTGGTCAGTCTTGCAGAATTTGTCTGCCTGCTTTTAGACTACATCCTAAAGATTATGTGGCAGAAAAACCACCAAAGCTATAAAGAGGTAAACTCCTGAGATGGGAGGAAAGAAAATCATAGGCTGAAGCCACACTATGCCATACTTTCACAGGTTCAAATTCAAAACCCTGGTTGCCAGCTCCCCTTTATCTGAAGAAGTTAAGGAAGGACACAAATAACTTCATCAGGCATTGAGTTTTCAAGCTTCTTTCTAGAAGACTTCACTTGCTGAATATTTCACTCTCCATTTCTTTCCATTAAACCTTGATGATAAACAGTTTGACAGACTTACCTGAATGGTGAAATACTTCCATCGGCCCACTGGTAGAGGTCAGGGCAGGCACTTGAGGTGGCAAGTCCATCACCACTTCTCCACAACCCAATCCAGAAATCACCATCAGAAATTCCTGAGCCTGACTTAGTGAGGTTTTGTAACATGTTTTCTATTAGTTGCTGCTCAGCTTCACTTTCCAAGCTCAGTAAAGCCCCACCATCAATTTCACAAGCCTGGCGGGCCTCCTGAAAGCCCACACGTCTAGACAAGTCCTGGAAATAAGCTAACTTGTAACAGGAACGCTTGAAGCCACCATAGCACACCTTTTGACCTGAAAAATATAAATATGAGAGAGTTTAAAGTAGATAACAATTAAAAAAAAAACACATCATGCATATAGTGGTGGAAAAGGACATCAGGTCTTTTTTTCTTGTACTCCTTTCTGAAAGGACTCATAGTAATCCACTGACACTGCTGAAAACCTTAGCTTTAATTAAGGTTGCAAATACACCGTTCATAGGAATCTATGGCTTTGTCCCAAGGCCTGTGAAACTCTCAAAGACACTGAAGACTCCCACTAACTTTTAGAAAAACATTCTCTACTTCAATGACTGTACCATCAGGCCCCTCTGTTAAAGCTAAGATCTGTTTGGAGAGTATTTTCTTAACTATTTCATACTAGTGGACCAACTCCACTATTATTTTGTAATCAAAGACATCTCAACAGAAAAAAAAAATGTTTAAAGTTCCTAGTTTTAGTGGCAGAAGTAGCCAACAGCTTCTTGATTCTGCTATCTAACCCTGAGAGTTAATTCTGTATTCTGAAGGACCTCATATCCAGTCATTGCTATAAATGTGTCTAAATACAACTTACAAGGGTGTGTGGAAGGAGACTGTCTGCCCCTTTAAGGGTATCTGGTCAATGACTTCAATGGAAAAAAGAATAATACCAAAAAGAAGAAAATACACAGACACAAGGTTGACAGGAAAACATAAGGGGGAAAAAAATCCCACACCAACAAACAAAATATAACCAAACCTCTTCAGACACTAACTTGAATGGAAGAATAACAAAGACAAGTTTGTGTCGTACACCTGTGGGAAAAGCTAGGCTCTGAGATCAGAAAGAGAGAACCTATTTGGACTTTGTCTGATAACATCCTGACAGCGCTGTGTATCTCCCAATCCCTTTCCTGACACTTGCCTTCATTGATATAAGTTAAGAGCTTCACTATCAATGAATGTAGTAAGAGCCATAGTTCTAGCTGGGCAATGGTGCTGAAGAATCAAGGGGCTGACCCCTCTTTGTAAGAGACACATAAAATAGTGTTTCTTCATAAGACTTCTTTGAACAAAAAGGAAAATGTCTCTATTAAAATAAAAAAAAAAAAAAATTATAAATCTAAATGTTCAAAAGTGGGAAGCACAAGAATGAAAATTGCATTTGAAATCAGAGCTCATTCCCTTCTCCTATAATGCTACAATTCAGGTTTTGTTAACACAATCATCAGCTTTTTATTTTCCCCAGGAGCTGTCTCATTGACAGGATAGTGTGTGCAGTGAAGGAGGAGCTGATCAACATTTTGATCCTCACCACTAGGTGTCAATGACTTATTGCCAGAGTACTTACGTACACAACAGTGCAAACAACCAAAGGCCAACACTGAATTACTCAGCATGCTATTCGTTTACAAGGGAACACACCTCTCCCTGGAACTAAAGATAAATAATAAATAATTCAAGATGTTTAAGAAGATTTATGGAGACTTCATTGTCCACTGTCTTGTTATTTTTATTTCCCAGACAATTTTTAAAATGAACTTTAATGATTCCTTTCATTCTGTGCACATACTCCTCCTTGAAAACAAGTAGTAAATTACAAGCAAATTCAGGTATCATAATATTACTGTCACAATTTCAGTCATGCAGGAACATTCAATCCATTGAGATAAGTGGGCTGGCCCTTTCATGGAAAACAGCTAGCTTTCCATCCATGAGACATGCATGCCTCCCCTTCCCTGTGTGTTTCTCGGGTGGCCAAACGCCCCCTCTCATGTGCAGTCTCTGCTCTTCTGTGACAATGGCAGGTGTGGCCCACCCAGCAGAAAGCTAACAAAACCCAGGGCTTGCCAGAGCAGTTTGGCACCTCACAACCATTAAGCAGCATATAGGGATTAACTGCTGCCTCAGGGTCTAGATCCTTAGCTTGTTTTCGCCCTGGGCTTGCCCTCCAAACAATTAGAACAACCACAGTACACCCTCCAGTCGGGTGCAAATAAAACCCTGCCAAAGAACCACTTGAGTAGGTTCTTCACAGAGCAAGCAAGTCTGGCAGTCAGATTTCCCCCTCAGATACACAGTATACTATCCAAGGATACTTCTGCAGATTGAGCCAGTCACCATGGACTGAATCAGCCTCACCCCTTTTCAGGCAAGTGATACCTTTGGGTACCCTTGTGTGGGAGGTTCTCTTTATAAGTGAGTGTCCACACATTTTGGTTCATCTTTCTAGAAATAATAATCCTTAAAGTTTAGGATTTTGTTGTGTAGTTATATTCCCAACTGGCATCCAAGATTGTAATTTAATTTTGTCAGATAGAGTGATGGGCAATTTTGGTTGCAATAAATCTGCATTTTTTGATAGCTTCTGCTCTGTTTTGCAAGTGCCTTTGTGAAATCAGCTCTTCCAAAACCTGAGTCAAATGACCTCTTCAACAATGGGCCCTTGCCAACTACCTGACCAAGCCTCTGATACATGCCCAGTAATAGCTTGCCACTGTTGTACACTCAGAGCAGTAACCCCTCTGTATTCCTGCAGATAGAGATGTGAAGGTCCAATCTCTACACAAGGGTTTATCTGAAAGCATTAGCGAGTTAAAAATCTTGCAGCTGCGTGAAGTTGAACTGTGTGAACTGTCTAAAGTGATCTGAATAATTTTTTACAATATCATCATTAATTGCAGATGTGTGTAAGGTTTAACTTGAATCTCAAATAACCCAATACTATAAAGTGGAATAATTGAACAAATGAAGATTTGCATACAATCCCATTCCTAAATTACTTCTTTCATTTGTCAGTCTCTACACCTGTGGCAAAAGAAATAAATTGTCTTCTTACAGCCTGATCATTTGTGCAAGAATATACCTCTAGAAGCCAGATAAAGCAGTAAGAAACCAAGAAATATTGGCATCAAGACCTATGCAGTGTGAATGAAACGTGATGCATAGTAAGCATTCTGGAAGAAGCTGTGATTTTTTTTTTTGTTGTTCTAGTTAATTTAGTTCGTGTTTAGGCAATGACCTGCTCTGAATCTTTTCTTTCTTCTTTTGAAGGGGACGTTTTTCTGCTGTAGCAGAGCTAGTTCAATGTGTTAATGGAAATCTGCAGTTGTGTCTTAATAGCTAGTAAATCAGTTGACACATTAATGCTCTCCTTGGAACATGCTGAGATGTCAAGTTTTCAAGCTTCATTTTTTTTACAGCTTTCTCTCACTACTAATTTCTGAACTACAAAGCAGAGATAGTTTACTGTTGAAAAAGATGGAATGGACCACACTGTATAGCAGACAAGATAAGTATGGAAACATTAACTACGGGCTATTTTACCTTCTTCTAACATCCTTCCAGCAGACAAGATTCCAGTCTTCATTCTAAAGCAACATTTGCTATTTCAAATGTATAAAGTGAATTCCAATTTTTCTGTCACAATTTACTAGAAACTAGATTTGTACACAAACCACACAAATGTAGTGGAATGAATCAAGCTAAGATATTATGTTACATGAATAAATATAGGCAAGTTAGGCCTTTACAACCTTTCCACAAAATCTGCCCCGTGTTCTTGTGAGATGAAAGATGAAGGAAAACATTGTTTCATCACAGGGTATCCAGAAAGGGAAAAGAAGCATGTACTTAGTCCTCCCTTCAGCATGAGACCAAAGAGCTAACTACTTTAATAATAATTAAGAACTCATTCTTACCATTTTCCCTTCCTCTTACTGTTTTCCCTTATTCAGCTCAGACAAGGTAAAGTCTCCACCAACCCTACCTGACTATCTATGGATGTGAAGTTCTCATACGTTTTCTCTCAGGTAGTGTATCAGCTCCTTGACCCACTCTCCTGCATCCAAGGAGAATGACCCAGACCCAGGTCAGAATTAGGCACAGAAACAGGCAAAACAGGCACTGGGGTTGGTGTCATAAGCCCAGATCTTACCTTTCTATGAACAATTGCTTTCTTGCCTGTTGAGGGAAGAATGCCCTATTGAAGCAACTACGAACTGACAAAGGCTTTTCTCCCAGTTGCAGAACTGCAAGATTAGGTCTTCCCAGTTTCCTTAAAGGAAATGTCTCCAGGTTTCTTCTTTCTGCCCTTCCTGTGTATACCAGATGTACAGCTCTGGCCCAGATGCCTCAGCCTTAGCAGCTCTGGTTTCCTGCTGCAGAGAATCTGAACTTACTGCAATTCCCTTGCACTCACCATCACACTAGCTAAAGAAAGGAAGTGTGTAGCACTTGTCTTAAAAAGTGCTAGCTACCCTTTCCATTCATATGGATCAATTTTCATCCTTGGGTGACACAGCAGCTCCACAATAGAATGTTTCAATATCAACATTAAGTATTAAGTATTTTAACTAAAAGCCATCTTTGTTTTAGTTAAAACATTTCTGCAGATAATTCTGAAGGGGAAAAAAAAATATCCTTAAAGAAAGAGAAACAAGCAAATTCTCAGCTGGCATTTCAATTACGTTTCCATTATGCTTTAATAATGATGCTTCATTAAACAAAAGTAATAGGTTTCTTTAGGTCATGGACAAAAGTTACAGCAAAATGTCACTTAGAAACAAAATTACTGATAAAGTACCCAGCTCAAAGACTCATCTTCTTAAGATCAAGCTCAGTCCTAACTATACCCCCATGGTCTGTAAAGGGCACAAAGGTTATCTTGACTAACACACATGACTCAGATGGAGGTATTGAAGGTGTCAGGTAAGAGATAAGCTCCCTTCTGTTAAATCCCATCCCTCCACCTCTTGAATCTCAAGCTAAGCTACAATCCATAGTCCACTACCGTTAGCATCCACCTACATTAGTGGTGAGCAACAGCTGCATGTGCACAGCACATGTGAGGACAGAACAAAGGAATGCACAGTGCTGCAGAAAAGTCCATTATGTTTTCATACTTTTTGCTTCCCAAGATAATGGATTCAGCAGAAAACACAGAGCAGTATTGGGTACAAAGGAATGTGAAATGCCTAATACTAACCCAAGTCCCAAAGATCAGCATAAGGCTGATGGAGGCCTCTGAAATCAAAGTAACAAAATAAAGACACAAGGACTTAAGTGAAAGTAAAGATAAAATAAAACAGGAATCTACATAAATTAACCAAAAGATTCCACTGCCCAGATAATATTTCCCTGCTTGTCTTAGGAAGGCAAGTCTCGGTCTGGAGTTCGTGCAAGCACATTGACCTCAGGGGCTGTGTAACCAGCACACAGGAAACTGGGCAAAATTTGCTTTCACCTGACCCCATGCCACAGGGTACTCCATGCCAAGTCCCAT
>NW_008633793.1:0-1309 GCF_000691845.1 Merops nubicus | reverse complement strand
GGATGGATCCTGTCCCTCAGGTGTGTCGACTGCACCACCCAGCACCACTTTGGAAGTGAAAAGCCAGGACTGCACCTTTGCTGACCCAGCAGTGAGACCTGTGAGATTTACAACCCGTGGAGGTGAGGCAAGGACCTGGCTTTCAGCCCCTTTGGGCTTGCAGAGCTGCATTTGGAGGTGCCAAGGGGGGGCCAGCACCCCTGGAGATGACTTTCCCCATTCAGGGAAGGTGTTTTGGAGGGTGGATTCAAAGCCATGCACCTCTGAGAGCCTGCTCCTCGCAGGGCACGTGGATCTTGCTGCTGCTGGGTCCCAGCACGTTCGGCCGGGGCTGAATTCAGGCAGCTGCCCCCAAACCAGCCAGCAAAACGTTTTTTGTTGGAAAATGCCATTTCATCAAATTTGCTGTTTCCACAGGGCCAGGCTGAGTGCTGTGGGAGCTGCTGCACAAAGCTCCTGCTCCTCCCGGGCTGATGGAAGCTGGGGATAAATAAATAGGTAAAAATTGGGGGGTTATCAAGAGGCATTTTCAGGAATTGGGTGATAATCATATTTATTGCAGCTCCCCTTTGTGCTGAGGAGCCTCCTGCACAGGCATGAGCTGGGCAGCGCCTCTGCCCTCAGGGATGAGGCAGCCGGGGGAAGAACCAGGAAAAAAAGAGAAAATCCTTTGCCCCAAATCACTCAGCTGCAGCCTGGGAAGGGTGGGAGGATTTTCCTCCAGCATATTTCTAAGTTCCAGCCAAGGAGGAGGCTGGAAGGTGAAGTTTGGCTCCTTCTTGTGAGGTGGGTGACCCGTAAAGCATCTTCCAGGTCTTGGTTTCCCACAGGATAATCAAGCCCTGCAGCCAGAAACTGCTCTTTGTATGGTCAAAGAATAGTAAAAGAAGAATAAAGGAGTAGAAAAAGAATAATAAACCAGTAAAAGGATGGTAAAATACCATATCAGGATTGGGAAAAGAATAGGAAAAGAATAAAGTGCAGGTTTCTCTGTTATTTCTTGATTTTTTGAGGCGTGCTCTTAGCTCAGGAGAGGGGACAGGAGTGTGAGAGAACCGTGGGCACCCAGGGCCCTGTTTTGGCTGTATTTGGTGTGGGAGGGGTGCCCAGGGTGGCCTTTTTGGGGCAAGCCCCTGTGAAGCTCCTATCCATAAAGGACGAACCTTTGAAGTCGGCACACGCAGCCCCCGAAGAGCATCCACGAGCTCCTGGCTGTGGGTTTTACAGACCACCCGACTCCAACTTTGAAGTAGATTTAAACAACAGCAACAAAATGATAAGCCTGGTATAAATCTTTAATCAGAACATG
>NW_008633792.1:3269-3971 GCF_000691845.1 Merops nubicus | reverse complement strand
TGGTGATATTACCCCAGCTCCCTGCTGCACCCCACAGTGATATCACCCTGTTTCCCTGTCACTCCACCCTCCCCAGGTGGCATCACCCAGCTCTGCACTGTCCTGCACCCCAGGATGACATCACCTCATCTCCCTGCTGCCCTACACCCCGCAGTGACATCACCCTGTCTCCCTGCCACCCTCCCCCCCCAGGGGGCATCACCCCAGCCCCCTGCTGTGCTGTAACCCATGGTGACATCACCTTGGTTCCCATCATCCTGCACTCCAGGGTGGCATCACCCTGGCTCCCCACTGTCCTGCACCCCCCCGGGTACATGGCCCTGCAGCTCCTCAGCATCCCAGAAAACCCCAATGGAACGTCACCTGGGCTGCCTGAAGGTCGTGGCATCATGTCACCCCACTGTACCTCACCCTGGGGACACAGCACCCGGGCTCCCTGCCATCCCAGGTCCTGTGGGGTCACCGTCCCGCCTGGTTGTCCTCTCGTCACCGTGTTTTTGCCTCGTGGCACCCACCACCCACCCCAGCACCCACGTGGGCTTGGCACACCAACCTT
This sequence comes from Merops nubicus, assembly GCF_000691845.1. Classification (NCBI taxonomy): domain Eukaryota; kingdom Metazoa; phylum Chordata; class Aves; order Coraciiformes; family Meropidae; genus Merops; species Merops nubicus. Next base: position 3,415 of record NW_008633792.1, on the reverse strand, counting down.
CCTGTGCCCCCCACTGCGTGGGGTGGGGACACAACCGGGGACAACCCTCTGCCCCAGGAGCCTTCCCGCTGGGACACTGAGGCCCCATCCATGGGCATCAGCAAAAGCCAAACCCTCACTTAAAGCCCAGCAGCTCTCATTAGAGG
>NW_008633792.1:1090-3237 GCF_000691845.1 Merops nubicus | reverse complement strand
GCAGGCACAGGCTGAGTGACAAGCCAGCCGGCTGTCCCCAAGGGTTATGGCTTGGGGATTCTCTGGTGGCTAATAAGGGGTTCAGCTCACACTGCCATCTCCTCTCGCGCAATCACGCGGGCTTATTTTGCAGTTTTACGGGGGGGAAACGGTGGGGGTGGAATAACTTCTGAGCCCTCTTCCCTTTTTTTTACGGCGCCTCTGATACTGGCCTGCGGCTTCAAAATGTTTTCTGGGGGAGGAGCGAGAGAAACACAACAGCCTGGCGGGCAGATGAGCAGCGGGTTGCATAAGCCTTGCTGCGGTGTGAAACCAGCCCCAAAACCCCACGGGAGCCTGCAGCACTTGGCCGGGCTGTGTCCCACTCCCTCGCGATGGGGACACCCGGGACACCACACAGGAGCTAGAAAGCACTGGGGAATATTCCCCCGTGTCACTGCCAGGGCTGTGGGACGTGGCAGAGCCCCGTGGGTCCCCCAGCATCCAGCAAAGCCCTGTCCAAGGACGGGGCCGTGTCCCCACAGCCCCCTTGGCGAGAGGCTTTGCTGGACAGATGTTAGCGGCCACGGCTTTGTGTGCCGGGGCAGGGCTTTTTGTTTGGCTTTTTAACATTTGCCATTTTTCTCCGATGCTTTCTTCTGCTCTGACACTCGCTGAGGGGTTTTCTTTCTTTTCTTTCTCTCTATCTTTCCTCATTTGCTTTTTCAGCCTCGGTTCAAACACTTTTTCACCACGCATTATGCCGAAGTTGAAACCATCTGGTGCTTTGTTTTGTTGCGAGCCCGGCGAGTGCCAGGACCTTTATCCCTCCTCACCCTCCTCCTCGCCGGTGCCTCGCTAATCCAAGGGACAGCCCCCAAAAACCTCCTCTGTCACCCAGCAAAGCGACTCGGCGCGTGCCCGGACGGATGGTGTCCCCGTGTCCCCATGGCGATGTGCAGACCCCCAGCTCGGCAGTATTGCCACGCTCCAAATTCCTTGCTCATTTTTAGGACCGGCTGTTAGCAAAGGCATCCTGATTTTATTTTCCCCCCCCTTTTCCCACAGGAGAAAAGCATCTTTCCAGGAGCCATGGAGCCCCGCCATGCACAGACCCCGCCAGCCTATTTTTGGAGCCCTTTTCCAGCAAGCAGCTGCATTTGAGGATGGCATTTCCAGCCAGCAGAAGGAAACCCTCCCCTCGCCCACGCCATCACGTGTGACACATGCCACCAAAAACTAAAAAGGGGTACGTGGGCAAATCCAGGACTGCTGGACATGAGCCACCTCCGATGGCCTGGCCGGACCCAGCACCGTGACCAAGCTTGAGGGCTGGCACAGAGCCACCCAAAAATGGGGTCAGCGGGCGCGAGCGCCTGCGCAGGTGGTGGGTGACCCCTCTGCGAGGCCGTGGGTGCCAGGTCCCTGCAGGAACACCCTCCCGGCACGCTCTCCTTCCCATAGTCCCTGTACAATGGGGTGCTTTGTTCTGCCAGAGACAGGAAAGGTCCTGCCGTGGCCCTGGGGGAGCTGAGAGCCACTCCTGCCCTCCAAGGGTCTCCTCCCATGCTGGATCTTGGTCTCCCACTGGAATAGCAGAAAGCAGGGCAATAAAATAGTAAAAAAAATGAGCAAAACCAGCTACAAAACCAGCAGTAAAACGTAAACAAAGGGGCGTTCAGGAAACGGCGCCGTAGGAAAATCCGGCTGGAAACTTCCCCCCCTGTCTCACAGCTGCTGCAGGGAGAAGTTGGGAAAGAAATAAGCCCAAACTTGGATTTTTTTTTTCCTGCATAAAACAATGGGGAGGCTGATCAGCGCAGCAGGGCCGTGTCTCCTGGGCTGCGGCTCGCTGCTGCCATCGCATGTCCGGGCCCCGCTGTACAAGTGACGTTCCCACCGCTGCTGCGCGGGCCTCATCCTGCTCACCCCTTGGGCTGCAGGATTTTCCCTCCAGCTGAGGAAACCCTCACGTTTGGCACGTTCGCTGATACAGCTCCTGGTTGCAAGAAGTACTTGCAAGGCTGCTCCACAGCATTGCTGAAGCATGGAATCATAGCATCATAGGATGGTTTGAGTGGGAAGAGAACTTTCAAGGTCGCCCAGTCCAACCCCCTGCCCTGAGCAGGGACATCTGCAGCTAGAGCAGGTTGCTCACAGACCCGGCC
>NW_008633792.1:0-689 GCF_000691845.1 Merops nubicus | reverse complement strand
GAGCTGTGCAGAGGGCCAGGATCCCCTCCTTGCCCTGCTGCCCACGCTGCTGGGGGGGCAGCCCAGGCTGCCGGCTCCTGGCCAGCTTTTCATTCACCCAAGCATCTGCTGTGACTTGGTGCGGTTCCTCTCCAGCTCTCACTGCTGAATAAACCTCTGCAGGCAGCACTGGCTGCATTCTGCCCATCCCTGCAGGCAGCAAAGCAGAGTTGCTGGGGACCATCTCTCCCATCATCTTCGCGGTCATGTCCGTGCTCCAGCACCCAACTGGGAACGGGACAAAAATCAGGGTGGGAGGGGAGAAAAAAGCTCTGGTGTGTAAAATCAGCCAGATCTGCTGGTTGCTTCTGATGTCCTCCTGTCTCTGTGGGACAGGAAAAGCAGCTTGCGGGTGGCTTGTGCCACCTTCTTGCAACATCTGCTGGTGGGGAATGTGCACCCGCTGGCCCACAGCCCTGGTTTGACCGGAACTGCTTCTTTGTCTTTGCATTCAGGGCCTTACCCTGCCAGCCACCCACCCCGGGTGCCAGAGGGGTGCAGGGCCACGTGCACAGCTCCTGCTTCATCCCAGCAGCTCGTCCCACCATTTCACCCCACTTTTCTTGGCCTTGGAGCTCGGCTAACACCGCAGGAGCTCAGGAAAAGCAGCACGGGTCTGGCTTCGCAGCCACCACCGAGGGCTGGCTGCC
>NW_008633791.1:19860-29367 GCF_000691845.1 Merops nubicus | reverse complement strand
CCAGCCTGTCCAGGTCCCTCTGGACTGATTAACACTAAAGTACAAGACATGTAATAGTTTCACTCCTCTGTACTAGAAAGAGAGATTGTTGTGTTCTTTTCACCTCTGTATTTGCCTTGGAGGAAAAAGAGGTAAGGATTATGTAGAAGTCATACCTGTAAAGCTAGAAATGTATGAAGATTTACATCCTGCTAGATTGTGGGGAAAACCCCTGGTAATACGGTGTAATCATCTATCATATATCAACTAGTATCCAGCAACAGGACATGTGGGAATGGTTCAAAGCTGCATCAGTGGGTTTAGACTGGACACTAGGAAGCATTCCTTTATTGGGAGTGTAGTCGAGCTCCGGGACAGGCTTCTTATAAGTGGTCAATGCCACATGCCTATCAGAGTTTAAGAGGCGTTTGGACAATGCCTTTAATAACATGCTTTAACTTTTGGTCAGACCTAAAGTGCTCAGGCAGTTGGACTAGATGACTGATGTTAGTCTCTTCCAATTAAAGTCGTCTATCCTAATACTGCCATATTTCCTAGCGTTCTACAGCTATAAGACTGATTCTCCTTACATAATGGTTGTCAAACTTGGCCTGGTGCTTTTGCTCTTTTCAGATGCTGAAAATATATAGTACCGTCAGAAGAAAGATGTGTGGATATCTCATGAAGTGAGTCTTTTCAGTGCCTTTATTGCAAAGGGCTTCAAGATTGAAAATATCTGCAATGGGAAGCTAAATGTGAGACATGACACATAAAAGTCACTTCTCTGTAAAGCCCGTATAGAAAACTTCTACTTAATAATAATGTTTTGAGTTTGGTACTTTATTAATTCAGTTTCAGACAAAATTATGTAAAAGGAACAGAATAGTAAAAATCTCTCCTCTAAGCAAATATATCTGTGGCCTGAAAAATTACTAAATCTAGTCTGTTGTAATTATCCTGATTTAGTCCCATCTGGCAACTAAACATCATGCAGCCACTCATCCAATCTTCCCCCTTCCCCGTGGGATGGGGAGGAGCATTAGTAAAAGGGTAAAACAAGTGGGTTTAAAGTACTGCAGTTTAACAACAAAAATGACAATATAATAATTAAAATAATAATAAAATATGATAACAAAAAAACCTGTAATGAAAAGGAATATAATGAAGAGAGAGAAATGAATCCCGAGAGAAAATAAGTGATCCACAGTGCAGTTGCTGAGAACCCACTGACCAATGCCCAAGCATCGTTTGGCCTCTCCTGGCCAACTGTCCCCAGCATTTATATCCTGGGCATGACATTCCATGATATGGAATATCCCGGTGGCTGGTTTGGGTCAGCTGTCCTGGCCATGCTCCCCCACAGCTTCTTGTGCACCTGCCTGCTGGCCGACCGTGGGCAACTGAAAAACCCTGAACTTAGGATAATCGCTACTTGGCAACAAGTGAAACATCAGTGTGTTACCAACGTTATTCTCACCCTAAACCCAAAACACAGGACTCTGCCAGCTACTAGAAAGCAAATCAACTCTGTGCCAGCTGAAAATGGCTTATGAGAAGAACCACAAATGATCGATGTTTAGTTGCAATAGAGTTCTTTCTGAATTCTATTATTGTATATATGCTGGTGACCTCTAGATTGATGGAATTGCCTCACAATACAGAGAACATGGGGAAGAATTAGGGTGTTCTTAAGCCATGTATTTCTGACAATCTTGTCAAGATCTCTTCTACATTAACACTGAAATGATTATCTATGATTCTTAACTAATTTTACCTACTCCATCTTTTGCACACTGATGTAAGCAGGTATGAAAACGTGCTGACCTTTTTAAAAAAATAAAGCAAACCAAAAAATTTCTCCTCCATTCCTGTTTTTTCTCCTATACAAAACTGATCGAAAAGTACAGTAAGTCATTGAAAGGTAATTTCTGAGGCAGTAACAAACCACAACTTTTTACTCACCACATTGTCTTTATCACAATATGAGCTGAAGTAGTTTGAAATAATTGCAGCATACTGAAGAAGTACTTTGTTGATAGTCTAGGAGAAGAGAAGAGTATCTTAAATTGTAATTTTCATCATGTAAAACAAAAATAATTAAAAACACCACAAAAAAAGGAGGTTTATATAAGTTATAGATTTCACAGGTTAGATTACACATCTAGTATATAGTAATATTTTAGGTATAATATAAACAATCTTAGTAAGCACACTTTCAAATCCCTCGACAATAGATGGTGAGCTGTTCATAAAGGAATGTAATCTTCAATAGCAGACATACTTTAATTTTAGTTATACTGTTCTCAGTTCTACTCCTTGCAATGTGCTACATAGTGGAAAAATACCAAGCTCACTAAATCCTTTAGGGCCTGTTTTGCCAATGACCAGGCTCAACAAACATGATACCACCACCAGCAGGAAGATCAACCAATACACAGACTGCATTGTAGACAAGAAGGACATTCCATGAATGATTGCTGGAGGTACAAACAGATCAATCAGCTGGTACATAATTGACTCTAACCCCAGTGATCTCACAAAGGATGTAACTCGGCCCACAACAGGTGGTACAAACAGAGACCCGAGGTTGTCCACAGTTGGCATGGGAAACAGCCAGACCAGCAAGCTGAACACATAAGAGAAAGGTGACCACATAGTGACTCTCACCTGATCCACCAGCGTTCTCAAAGGTCTTAAGCAGACTGGGGCCCAGCTCCAGGGAGAGTCAGGAGGTCTGCCCTGAACCAGGACACTCTGTGGAGTGCACTCCACAGACAGACACTCCTGACTCCCTGCCAGTGGTCCCAGCTTTTATCCCCAAGCAGACACCTGACCTTTGTCAACTCAATGCGGGACCCCTGGGGCTCATTTCCCTTCTGGCTCTCCCTGCAGGGCCGGCCGCACCCTGGGGGGAAGCTATAAGGCAAATTCACCGCCTCTTTATGAAGGGCTGTGGGAATCACCCATATGTCAACCTTAATTCGGGGGCTCAGGGTTCAAACCCCAGCCATTCAAGGGCCACAATGCTTAGATTAAAAATATAACAGGAAAATATAAAACCAAGAGAGCACTGTTCAAAGCCTGGCAATGTGAGCTGACCTTACAACAATCATGTGACTGGGAACCTTGTTTGCAAATGGAAAATCATCACAATGGAAGAACAGGAATAGATGTAAATGCAAACTTTTTAAAAAACCATCAGGACTATAATGGAAGTCTAAAGCTTGTGAGGAAGTGTTTCAGTCCAAATAGAAAGATGGCCCAACTAGGCTGAGTTTATCACACAGCAGATGAATAAGAACTACCACCTCAGGGCTTCAAACAACAATACTTTATTGCACTGACTAATTAGATAACGGCATTTCATTCAATTGCTCCATTAAAAGATTTGCATAACATACATATATATATGTAACATTTATATATATATACACACACACATATGAAATCTCATAGAGCATAGAACTTCTCAAATTGGTAAAGATTTTGACATGGTAGATGAAAAACTGTGTTAAGCCACAGACAGCAGATCTTTCCAAGGATCCCAGTCAGTGATTAATTCTAAGGAGTGATTGATTCTAAATTGGAATTACTTAGCTTTTAAGTACATGGCAACACAATATCACTCTTTCTGAAGCCTATCTGAGATGCACTGGTTTTAATTTACCTTTGCAAATCTTCTCATTAAATGAGATAGTGCTTCTGGATTAGGACACTCCAGTTTCCTGATAATCTCAAAGCTTTGATTGAGCTGTGTGAAGACATCAACCACAGAACAAGAGAAGAGGGCATGATCTGATGTTTGCTGAAACTAGAGAGAAACATTCAAATGAGTTAATACTTGTCCACAGATAAAAAACATATTAACTGATTTTCTTACACTTGAAATTCTTCCTAGAATCACATAATAAATAAAAATAAAATTTAAAAAATCTCACTGATAATGCTGAAAAATGTGGCTTTTCACACTCCTATTGCTTTCAAACCTGTCAAAAATAAAACCAAGATTTTCTTTCATTACATCAATATCACATCAGGGAAACCATAGATTGAAGCTTGTGGGGAATTTAGACAGATGGAATGAGAAGAGAAAGTTGTCCATAGGATTATCTTCCAAGAACTGTTACTGATTGCATATATTCTGAGGTCTAATAAGGATACTGTGGGACCAAGTGTATTTCTGGTTTTATAATACCAAATAGCTGTCTTAATACTTTCTTCATTCTTTTCTTTAAAAAGTAAAAGCTCACCCCATCTTTTTTGTCTCTTTCTAGTGCTCCATGAAGAAATTCCATTGAGACATCCTCATTTTCATCCAGCCACTGAATGACAAATGGTTCAAACCACCTGAAAATTAAAAAAAAATTTATAAATTAAGTACCTCTCATGAACATCCCAAGAGGAAAAATGCCATACCACCCCGCAGTTTGGCATCTTGTGTCTTCACATCTGTTCTAGTTGCTAAAAAGTCCATTATGCTAGAAAAAGTTTTGTCACCAAAGATACTGCGGCTACCAAAAAGTCTTTCAGGCTTCAGTTTCACAATATTCTAACTGGCCTACTGTAGTGCTATAAAATTAGGGATAGACATCACAGAAATACATCCATGTTTTGCAGGGGATCATATTCTGCACATTTTATAAATTTTAGAATGTGTCTTTTATCGGTATTGGTTCTTTGTTAGCATTTTTTCTTTATCTGTATGTACAATAACTTGGATAAAACTTTGCTTTAATAAAATATCGCTGGTGTTTAACAAAACGTCACTGGTAAAGATGCAAGAAGCACTGCATCTTTATCCAAATTTAGGTACGAAACAAATGCAGGGGCCTATGACTAATACTGCTGCTGTTCCCACATTTCATACCTTCCTTGGGCATTCTCTGATCAAAAGATTTTGTCATCTATGAAGACCTGCAGTTTGCCTAAGGTGTTCTATGAAATGGATAATCACACCTCTAAGACCTGGACTATTTAATTTGGTAGACTGAAGAATTAAAGAGGAGCAAGTGTGAAAAGTAAAGAGTTGTCAGTGCTTGAGATGTGGGCAAAGAGTTGTCAGTCACACCTTGAGACCTTGCACAAAATTGAGCATAAATATTTAGCCAAAATAATCCTTGCACCAAGCCCAAACTCATTGGAGACTTCCCCATACACTACTTACAGAGAGTATTCAGGCACTGCATCCTTGAAAGCAGAGAGTTCTCGCACATATTCATTATAAAACCATTTAACTTTGAAGTGCAAATTCATATAATCTGTGCTTTTGCATAACCGCTGCTTTTCATGTTCTGTAACAGAAGGAGTTGAAATAACAACCATTTAACAGCATTCCAACAGTAAATAACGTTCTTGTACCTCAGTGCATTAGTGACATAATAATACAGTACTTGCATTTTAAAGCACAATTGGTTTGATTTTTTTTAGAGGTAATTGTACCCACAGTTTCAATCTTTGGCTTCTGAGTACCCTTAGGAAAAACAAAACAAAACAAAACAAAGACCACAAGTTAGGCTTTTCAACATTCTTCACTGCAATGAGGAAAACCCACAAATTTGCTGTCATCCTGTTCTTTAGATTCTTCTTTGGTTTACAAAACGATTAAGAAGCTGTGTTGGATGTCAAGTTAGAAAAGATTACTATAGCTCTGTGGTAGCCAAATGAAGTAACAACAATAAATGCCAGTCTCGTATGGATCTGTGAAACCTGCATTAGTAAATGGGCTGCATTTATCACATATAGTTATAGAGAAAGGTAGAGTAGACAACTCCACAGCTCTACAGTTATGACACAAGTAGAAAAGCTGGTTAAATAAAGCACTTCTTAAGTTTTTAAAATGGTCTTCGCTACCTTCCCACTGTCCTCCTGTTTTCAACATACTCGATATGCAGATCATAGATGGCAGGAGTCATGGAGCCACTTGTAATCACTTTCTGCATTTTAATAAGTCTGATCTGATTGGTTTTGAACCAACACTCATCTATCTTTCAGAATTACACTTGGATTTTTTTTAGATTATTGACTATGCTCTGCAGTCTTTCCCATTCAGCCACTTCATGCACTGGACAGCTCCATTTTTTTCACCCTGTTAGCTAACAGGCACTTTATCCTTGCTCAAATCTTTCATTTCCTTCTCCCACACCAGGAAATCATGACTCCACAAATCTTGGGCAGAGTAATCCTTCCTTCACTTATTGTTCACAGCTTCCTAAAATTTGCCTTGCCTGTGCTTTTCAGATCTGACCAGGTCCCTTAGCAGGAAAGTTTTAGTTTTATTATTATATCAAACCAACACTTCAGTAATATCACTGTGCCCTACAGGAAACAAGTGTTCCAGAAGCACATCATTATGCAGTGAATCACTAAGTTTTGTGGGAATTGGCTTATGAAGTGCCCCTGTGGGCTCTTATTGCCTTTTCAGCATTGTGTTCACATTTTCACAGTCCGTGCCTTCTCATCACACTCCAGAAAAAAATCAGTAAATCGGTTTCTGTCTAAACACTGCATTTGTTAATGTCCAATTGCTACTTGAGAACACTACAACATCTCCCTAGCATAACACCATTGGTTATGAGCCTTAAACAGAATGACAGAGAGAAAGAAGAATGCCTGCTCTCATGGTTCTTATTTTCTACAGACCTAAGGAATCTTTTTTTTCTTATACTGGTAGGAATTTTTTTCTACAATGTATTATTGCAGACAGTTAGATGACCAAACAGTTGCTCAATGAAAAGTAGTTCTTACAAGTGAGACTGGTCTTTGACTGAGAATAATTATCTTACTGCTATCAAATGCACTGCACATCTACCGCTTAAGCCATTATTAAGAAAAATCTATCTTTTATTGTATCCAAAAGAGCAGATTTCTGAAATAAATAGCATTTTCTCATTCAAGCATTGCATGAATGACTTATTAGACTATACAATGCAACTTAAGTATGCTTGCTCCAGTAGCACAAACCAAACAAATGCTTATTTTAATTTTAGAAACGAGCTGCTGCAAATTATGGGAAAACACATTACTTACACAGTACCATTCATTGATAGTTTTTTTCTTAGATCAAGATCTAAATTATAACTTATTAGAAAGGAGCATGAAAGACATTCGTGAATAATTGAGGGTTTTTTTCTCCAGGCTGTTATACCTTGGAAAGAATATTTTAAAAGTCTCCTAGGGTATTACTTGTAGCTACATAGAAGTGAAAAATGTATCCTCAATTCCTAATATTAACCAATGAGAATATCAGAAAATACTTCACGTGATCCACAAAGTCATTTTGTATCCAAGAATATTATCTCTTCAGTTTATATAAAGCAAAGAACAGAAAAAAAAGGTGCCTATATGAGCCATCCCACGACAGTTTCAGCTGTATGACATTAGATGGGTTGATCCACAGAAACAACAGATTTCAGTTAGAAAATATTGGAACATCACTGAAGGCATTCTGAATGTAGAGTAGGATCCACAGATTGCACTCTTAGTTTCTGAAGAACTTGCACAAGTTAATGCAAATGTGAGGCAATACAGGGTATACTGTCCAAATGCACTCCTCAGACATTATGATAGAATACTAACATTATTAATATCTTTTCTATTTTTTTTTGTGCTGCTACTTTTATGAAACCTTCCTTGCAGTGCAGTATATTTTTATAAGCATCTGTTAATCCAATGAGTTTCATTGTTATGAAAGGTTAGGATCTTTGCAGTTTCCATCAGTGATAGCAGAACATTATTCTATATTACTGAATCATGAATCAATGAAAAAAAAATACTGATAGGATTCCTGTAAACTGTAAAATCTGTAAACAATAGTGTGTGTGCTGGGGGGGGGTGGAGGGGTACTTTAGCTGCTTTTATCTATCACAGTTCCAGTAAGAGTATCCTTTCTTACAGTACTGATTACACTCTGGGTTTTTTTTTAATATCCCTTAGAGGTAACACTCTATTGCACCTGTTCTTTTCACAGGTTTGCAGTAACAGACACTGCAACTGCAACCACAAAAAAAATCTGTATAAAGTTGTACAAATTACAGTTACTGTAACACCTTTAAGAAGACTTCCAGTAAGCAACAGCATTGAGGGGGAAAAAAAATTCTTCCATTCAGATACTATTTGTGTAGCCAGGAAAGAGATTTTTTTTTTAAAAAAAAAATTTTTTTAAAGACTATTATGTGGAATGCAATAATATATGTAAATATGTTTGATGTGTGATGAAATCAGTCATGGACCTGGTGACACAGTATCCAGCAAAATAATCTAATTGAAAGGAAATGTTCACTACAGCAAAATGTATAAAGAGACATCGTAGGAAGGACTACAGTCCAAGGTACCTTCCCTCACGGGCCTGTGACCAAAGAGCAAGACTTTGGAATAATTTTTCATTTCTTGCTCATTTTTCCAGCAATTGCTAGAGAAAGCAAAAGATTTTCTTAAGGCAGCAAACAAAATAAAGCTGCAATATAACTATTATATTTTGGTTTGATGTTTGTACTGTCATAGTATTTTGTCAATAAAGTCATAAAGTGACTTACTAAGCAGAAAAATCTACATGATGCTAAAGGCATAACGCCTTTTAACAAGCTGGAATACAATCTTGTTCACTACAGAATCCTTTTGCCTTTTTAAGCTTGTGGTAATAACATCACTCTGAGTATCCAGGTAATTTTTTGCATGTGTTAGTTGCTAAAAAAGGAAAACAAAAGTAAACTACTGACCTTCATAAAAGATGAACATTTTTATATTCAGGTAATCAAGCTGATATTTTGTGCAACTCTAATTTTCCCTTATTTGCATACAAAATATAAGAACAATTTTTTTTTTTACACCAGTTTTCTAGCCATTGTTTCTTGTAACAACATACAGTTAAACTGCTTGAAGGATTCTAATGAGGTCTTTTAAATAATTTTTTCAATCCTCATGAACAAGAACTGCAAGAAGGAAATTCATCTGTAAAAAATAAACAATTTGACTACATATACATGACTATCTAATGAAAAAAGCTTGTCCAGTTTCCAGGCTTTAAAAGTAACATTTCAGAGATTAACAACTACTACAAAGAATATTTGTGTGTAATCATATCACAGTGGGTTTGACTGTTACATACATGCTGTCACACGTTTATTAAAATGGAAATGACTGAGACTAAGCATGAAGGAATTGTGTTTGGATTAACTGAAAAATTTCCCTTCAAAATTCAGATGCTATTTTCAACCATTGTGATATATGATTTGCAATAACTAGTTACCAATCATTCTGGACACTACCAGCTGAATATTTTATCTATTTCTTTCAGAACTGCTGTTTCAGAAAACCTGCTGTTTTCAAACTTTTGGTCATATAACTAGGAAGTATATGCATGGCACAAACCGAGCACAGCTAGTGGAGGAAGAGCTCTTAAGGAAGTCCCATGAGGAGTTACACTGATTAAGAATGAATTGGTACTCCTCTCTCTGAATGGCTGTGGGAACATTGCACCAGTACGATGCACCTATGATTTAGATAAATGTAGGAGTTAACATCTGGGTACTT
>NW_008633791.1:0-19829 GCF_000691845.1 Merops nubicus | reverse complement strand
CTACAGAACAGGAGCTGGTTGCTATGCCATTGCCTCTTTTAATGTGGGTATTATGCTTATACTGCTCTAGACTTAATCCCTGTGTCACCAAAATGAGCTGTAAGACTGATTATACATAACATATTGGATCAGGCCACAAAAGACAAAAAAAACATAAACTTGAACAAAATTCATAACCAATTTAGAAGGAAACATTACATTCTACTGGATATCTCATCCCAGGGTTCTTGTACTTAGCTAGAAGCAACGGAAGTCACCGGTTATTAACTGAAATAGAGCAGGGCACAACTAATTGATAATTATATATAATTTACATTGATTTTGGTAACATGAAATACCACTGGCCTTTCTGAAAGGGATCTTTGTGTTAAAATAAATATAATAAACTGAAAACTTCTGTCATTACCTGCTTTTCTGGATTGCACTTAACGGATTTACAGTTTAACTCCTTTAAACATATATGCTGTCTTTCATAAGAGACTTCTACATATTCAGTCTTTTCTCTGCATTTACTTGGAACTTTTCATTAAAATATCTTTGAGCAATTCACAAACACAACAGATTACACCTTGAACATCTCTATGAGGTGATTAGGCTCAAAAGGTACGCTGTTACCTTTTACAAACAGGAAACTGAGGTATAGGGAGACCAAGAGAATTTACTAAGGGAAAATACATAAATTATGAAAGACAGTGCAGGTCTTGTTCAAAGATTTCTTAACCAGAGTCGTATTTCCTCACTGAACAGAGACCAGGGAAGAAAGGCAGACTGTCTCATTCTGAACTGTGGGAAAAAATAGATTTAATGACTTTTGTATTCTGGCCTGCAGTGGGAGTAGGCTAATCAATCCTCGACTTAACGCAGTGCCCTTTAAAAGCTGATATGACATTGCCCTCGATATTCAAGGAGGCACACTCAAAGCAAGAGGCCATTTGCTCAGCTTTGCTTTGCATTTCACGGCAGGTACAAGTGAGGGGCACCTGCTTAGCAGCTGAAAAGGCAGAGCTGTACAGTGCTTTCTGGGAGAGGCAGACTACCAGTGTTACATCCTGTCCAAGAAGTGCGACCTGTAATATCAGGAGGAATGTCTGAATCTGCTGCAAACAACACTGTTTTCCATCACAAAACATTGCATTTGCCATTTTTTTTACCTACTGTGTTATGTTGCCTAAAGATTTCAAGTTATTTTAGACAAATTAACTTGGATATTTTCCTAACATTACTTGGTTACTTTTTTTGCCCTTTATTGAAAATTTAGTCTATTAGTCTCATCAATTAATTACTTTTTCACAGCCAAATACTTCCAGAACAGTTCCAGAAGTGAATGTATATATCACCAACAGGGCTACACAAGGTGCAAGACATGCAGCTTGATGAAGCATAAACTTGCTCTATCTTGCTTGCAAGTAAGACAATATGAAAAATACTAATACAGCAAATAATTAAATAAGATCAACCTCAGTATAACTTTAGTCTTCAATATCACATCAGAGTGAATTTATGTACCGTGAAAGCTAAATGGATCAATAATATTCAAAGAACAAACACAGAGAAAAAATTCTGTCTTTGAATATACACAGCTACTATTGATTACAGAAGGAAATAAACACTTGCTTCCAAGGACTGAAATAATCTGAATTGCACTTTACTGTTAGTGGAAGTGTTGCAGTGTACATGAACTGACGATGGAAAGGCTAAAGAAATGCAAGCTATGAATGGAGAAGAAATGGTCCGTCTATCTGATACGGGATCTAAGATGATGATTAGAGCCCTGGTTCTGAAGACTATGATGGAATTTTCAAATCCTTTGTAGCAAAGTTTCAACATTTAGTCAAAGTAATCACATAATCAGAAGGTAATAACAGAGGAAAAATAATGCTGGTATAGGCATCAAATTTACATTCTTCAGGCTTTCCTAAACTGCTAACATACATAAAAATTGCAAAATAAAGAGGGAACATACATGCTTCTTGGAAACCACTGCTTCTCCGAAAATGTTACCACATAATTAAATGCTGTATTATAAGGCTTGAAACTGGGAGGAAAAGGAGAATAAAGGTAATAAAGGGAGCCTTAATTGTATTGTGTCTTAACTGAGGAATATACAGCTTTGCATCTTCAATGTAATTGTCATGATGTTACTTTAATTTTTTTAATTTTTTTTAATTTTTTTTTTAATAGAAACATATCTTTCCATGCAGGAAACATTTAAACTTATTTCTCTGCTCTTTGGCTCCTCACAATAGTGCAAGCAAACGCAAAACATTGGCAAATAGGCCTGGTAGCATTTTATAAGCAATTAGCAGAATGAAGTACAAACCAGAAAGGATCAGGCAAGATAAATGCAAGGCTGTGCTTTAACAACTACCTAAGTTATATCTGTCTCTGCCTGTAAAGCAGAAGCAGCAGTAAAACCACAGAGGTGTTCCCTAATTGTTGACCAGCAAATTGCACTTAAGGCTTATTAAAAGCTAAATGTGGAAACAAGCAATTTTAATGGATTTATCCTGTTCTCCTGGGGCCTGGAACCAGAATCAAATGTTTAGTTTAAAAGTAATGCGCTTGCCCATGAGGAGAAATTTGTCTGTGTAGCTATAGGAGGAAAAAAGACAACAGTGAAACTCCTAAGAGTAAAAGACAGTCTTCAACTTAAAGGAGAAGCTGAGAGAACAGTTGTTTGCTACATAACGAAAGCTTATAAAAAGTGTCTTAGTGTAAAGTTTAAGAATAGGCAGGATCAAAAATGGCAGATTGCTCGTTATTTGAGATTTTCTTTTAGTCAAATGATTTATTCTAGCTGGTAAAGAAAAGAAATTTAAGAAAGCCATTGACTGTCATTGATTACTGTTTCTAAAAGAAAAAGTCATCCAGAATACGAGTGAGTTCACAGGGTGATTAGCTCATGGAATTCATGGAGAGGTGCAGCAGCTAGCGTCTGCTCCTACTGTGGGAACACTGTGCGGCTCCGCTCTGACAGAGAGAAGGGGAAGAAACCCCTCAAGAAACACGCTGAGGAATTTCAAGCCACAGCTGCCAGACTATGAACCATAGGAGGAAATGTGTGTGATTCAAGCCATAGCTGCCTCCTATGTGACATAGGAAGAAAACAAAGCAGGTCCTTTAAGTGAATTTCTGGGCTGAGATACATCATAAAGTGCAGAGAAAGCCTTGAGTACCCGTTGGTGTAAGACAGAGCTCTCTTCCTGCTCCTATAGGTGATATACAGCCCCCTTAGCTGGACAGAACACTTTTCCCTTTCTTATATACTCAGCTCAATGGCTTGTGGAAAGGACATGGCCATGTGAGCTATAAATAACTCATAATTCTTAATCAATGTAGGGTTCATTTAAAGCATCTTTTACAGTCTAATAACCTATCTATCATGGTAGTGCTAGTATATGGTCGCTAGCAAAACTGTCTTGTTCACAAGTAGGTAACGTTCAGGACAAGTCTTTACTATCAATAACTTCCTGGGTAAGAGCCAGTAACAATGTTTCAGAACAATATTAACATTTAGTGGTTAACATAAGATTAAATAAGGTCAGAACTTGCATTATTGAATATATGAGGAAATACACGCTGCTATTATTGAATGACAACCTTAAGACTAAATGATGAAGTCAGACATTCACTGATGCACTACATTTGTTTTCTGGCAACATCTGGTACCATGAATAGACCTACAATCAGAAATAAAGAAGCTTTAACTTATTAAGATTACTGTACACTAGTACTGCAGTATAAACACTCAGTAGTACTTATTCTTCTGATTATGATCCAGTATGTAAGATCAAAGAAAATGGGTTGGGGAATGTCCAAATGATACAGTGGGAATGGCCTGAAGTGCAATGTTGTGCCCTATTATAGATCTCTGAGGTAGTTCCAAGATGACACACTGATACAGCACAATATGATGGTATGAAGAAATAACTTAGCTCCTGGGAACAGTTCTGTCCACTTTATCTGTCTTAATTATTTGGTTTAACTACCTTCAACAAAATACTGCCATTTGGTATGGTGACAGTGCTTTTCATGCAAGCCTGCGGATCTCTATTACTTGTGATAGGTGCTCAGGTGGATTCTCATATCTACAAGGCTCAGGCCTCCAGTACATGCAGTATGTAGCTGCTGTTATTAACATCATTGTCTGTTACACTGATCAAAGAACGTTTCTAACTCCCGTCTTCCTCCAATCATGTCACATTCAGTCTTATTGATTATCTGTCAAAGGAATGTTTATTATTATCTCAAACTGTAATCTCCCTGGCTTTGCCTTTACAGTCTCTCTGAAACCCCTAAGAGACTACATGCTCCTCAAGTCTCTGGAAAAATGAGAAGGGCATACGTTTGTTGAAATGTGTGAATGCAGAATGAGACTCACTAAAATAAAAAGGTTTCATATCATGTCTGATGAAACCCTGCATCCTGGTGGATGCTGCCCTGTTCTCCCTCACACAGTCTCAACCCCCCCTCCCCTCCCCAAATCTGCTCTGTAGTCCCCCGCTAAGACATGATTACATTCTCTCTTAAAGGGAACTTTGAAAACTGTAAAGCTGGAGTGAAAATAGGCTTGAAATCTGCCACTGAATACCTTTCTCTGGGCAGCATTAGTGGTTGGTTGCTTTTTTTTTTTTTATAAAATGCAGTCTCTGTGTTCAGCATCAACTCATGGACCTGCCTCTTCTCTTTCAAATAATTTTCTAAGATTCTGTCACAACAGAGGAATCTGTCAGAGAAACAGGAATATGATATCTTTTCCACTGAGGACAACAGCAAACTTAAAAAGCAAACAGATTAAAAGTACAAAATGGTGTAAATTACTTATGTGCTTCCATTTTTATAAGGTCTGACACTTCAGCAATTTAGCTCTGCAAGACTGAAATTGTCTACTGCTTTATTTACACTGCAGCTAATTAATTTCTGGCCTGATCCTGCTCTTGACTTTTGGCCACTACCAGAATTAGATTATCATAATAACAGCAATTAGAATGTTCTCCAGCACACTGGATAGCTTTGGACATTTGATCTGACCTATTCAAAGACTAAAGAAATGAAAGATCTGAAGAAGACATTTCTGAGGACACAGAATAAAAAAGATTTTTGTAATTGCATGTCTAATTTCAACTCATTACTCTCTCATCATCTTTTAACCTTTGCATCTTCATACATGGGAAGGAAAAGATCTCTTACCCTATTCAAGTCAGTGGAAAAACACTTGCACTGCTAGTGAAATTCTCTCTCTGTTCTCATTTATGTACCATAAATAAAGAATATTTTGAGGACCTGACAATACAAATGTATTAACATCTTATAAACTCAGACATACTTGTGTAAACCAAATGCCAAACAACAATCTACAAACCACCAAACAAATCACTTGCTCCATGAGTAACCCAGAAAGAAGGTTATTCACGAATTGTGCTTTGGGATGTCCTTTCCTCCCTCACCCAAAAAGCGAGCTGTCTCTCCAACAGCAGCCATCTACCCTGTCACTTGCACCTACGCTGCGTTGGTATTCATGGAGGTATGCAGCCACTCTTCTCTAGCCAAAGGACACTGCTATGGAAGCTGCTGTCCCTTCTACCTTCTCCACGTCACAGTGTCAGCCTCCTAGTTAGACTGTCCTGGGCAACAATCAAGGGAGAAGCCAGAGGGGTGTAATGAGTGCTGGTGCCTGGCCCCCAGGCCCTGCTGGCTCTTACTGCAAAGCAGGAAGGTGGGCAGCATGGCTGCAGGCAGCAGTTCTCCCCAAGGGGCAGCTGCAGCTCCACACACCCCCTGAGCAGATACAGGAGACATTCAGCTCTACAGTGAGAAGACATAGCCTGAACAGACACTCCGAACTGCCCTCAAGAAAAAGGAAAGTAAGCTGAATGTCCCAGTATTGGCCTTCTGTTAGGGAATGGAGTTATAACATAATAATTTCCTGAACTTAAGCTGGTGGAAATGGCTGGATATATTCAGGAATATGTAAGATGGGAAAAAACAGAAGCAGAATCTTGGATGAGCTCATTTTATCTTTTTTATCACATCAGCAGACAATGTTGGACTATTTCATTGTTTTTTGATTAGACAGAAAGGAATCAACTTTATAACACAAAGGATGCTGCTTCAGGAGATTAATACCAAATTGAATCAGGCAAAGACTGCAATCACAGCCCTGGACACCACATGTGAACAGATGGCAGCCTATGTTAATAATTTGGAAGGCAAGACTGGCATAGCAGAACACAATGCATTTTAATGACCTCCATTAAAACCACGAGGATCAAGTGTGACCATATTTAAGGGCTTGCTCCTAATCTTGTAGAATCCAAAGTAAAAAATGTTATTATCATTAACAACTGCAAAATCAAACTCAGTTTGCAGAATAGCCATGGAAAGAATTAATGATTTCAAAAATAGCGGTGCTGGAGAGATAAACAACATGCCGATCTGTATTTTGTGACTAGATTTATTAAGGTCCCTGTTTGGGAATGAAACTATAGAAGGTGAAATGGTGTAGATTTATAATAATTTATAATTAATGGCCGTTCCCTTTCATTACCACTTATACACAGGAACTGTTTCACTGCTGCTTCTGGGAGCGACTTAGAATTTCTAATGACAAAACTGGTATTTAACTCTCCTCAGAAATACAATTCAACAAAAAAACCCCAAAACAAACAAAAACCCACAGCATGATGTGAAGCTGCCTTTTCAGTGATCAGTATGCTCTACTTAGCAAATAGAGTGAATTATCTTTTGTGAATTATCTTGTTGCAGTACAGAATGTTTGGACTTTAATGGCTAAACCACGAGCACTGGGGTGCTCAGGGATATCTGTTTGAAGAGTATAAATACACATTCAAGGTAATGAAAGCATAACAATAATGTCTATAAAAAAATTCTTATTAATCCATGCTAGCTACCTATGAGTACAATCACAACATGAGTTGCTGAACAGCCATCTTCTAATACTTATTCCTGATTTACAGCCTCAGGTACAAGGTTGTTCTCACTGATGTAACCAGCAATACGTTCTGACCTAAAAAAGTGGCTTTCATTTGGTCTTCATGCTTCTCAGCTCTTACTAGCTTTTGACTTTACTGATCACTCCATGGATGATCTCCTACCTGACATAAGCTTTCTCAAACTTGTATTTTTGATTTGCTCAGACATGACTGTAGAATGTTGATGTCAAATACTAGTTTGAAAAGCTTTTCTCCTACCCACAAAATAAATTTGATTTCTCATGTTTTTTTCTCTCCTTCTGCTTATTATAATCACCACTCCTGGAATTCCTTCCTTTCCTTCACCCTGTCTTTGTCTTCTTCTGTTCTTAATGGCAAATTCCATGTTCAGAAAAACAAAATTAACAAAATAAAGTCACACAACAGTAGATCAACAAATTATTTCTTCTGTTAATAGCCATTCCAGTCACTCATTTTTTAATTTTTATCACAATAAAAATCTACAGTATCAAAGTACCACCACACTAACATTGTATTAGACATTCTACAGTAAATAATATAAACATTAATCTTCAAATATTAGCTTTTTTTATCCTTTATGCCTGTTGAATGTTGAATGTTGCATTGTTTAAAACTAACCTGATACTTACTTTTGCCACTGGCAGACTTGTTCTGTAGTTAGTAGCTGGCTTGACTGAAGAGAGAAAGTGTGAGTTTTGCTTAACTAAAAATCAGTTAGCTATTTCTGCTACTGTGAAAGTAAGAAAAAAAAAAAAAATTGTCTAGCACTAGAAATCCTTTCTTTCTCTGAATAACAATTTTCTATAGAAGAATGATAAAAAATGTATTTTGTTTTTAAAAAACAGTTCTCAATATTAAAATTAATTTCCCATCATATTGGGGTTGACATGAGATTATAAACTGCACTCACTGTTTTACAAGTGTTCTGATTTTTTTAAAACTTTTTTTAGATTAATAAAGATTAATCGTAGTAAAGATCTTATATGTATAAAACCAACAGAATGTATTCTTTTACATATCTTACAGTGTAAAAAAATAGTTTTCTGATCAAATTAAGATTTGATCCATTTAGTTTCCAATTCATCTTAGTTATACGCTTGATGTCCAGTGGAAACTAAAATCCTCTTGCATTTCTCTCACATTTAAACATGGAATCTGTTTAATAAGTACAGAAAATCAATGAAGTTCAGCTAATGCCTTCATTTTTTATTCTGCAAAAATAAATACTAGTTAGGGGATTTTAATGAACTTATTTTTAACATTGTGATTTTAATAATTATCTAAATGTTTGTGTGACTACACATATATAAGCTGGTAATATTTCTATCATTAATTAAGAATTTTTCCTTAATTCCTTATTTTCAGTATTTTTTTTGAGGATTCTTGGAGGTACTTTTACTTGGTTTTCTGCACTAACCATATTTTAATGAGTAGGTTTGAAATCATCAGTTGAAAATTATCTGCTATACAGTAAAAGACGTATATTTTGCCTATGGTTAGCAAAAGTACTATCTTAAAGAAAAAAAGGAAATTGCCTTTGATTCTGTTGGAACTAGCATGAATACAGCCTGCCTTTTGAAATGCACAATATGCTTTAATTACCTGTCTGTTTTTTCCATAACTTCATTCTGCAAATGTTTCTTTTGAGCAAGTTCTCAATTGTCCGCTACTAGGAAAACATGCAATGCCTACGATGCTCTTCAGAAAACACATTTGTGGTTCTTTGGACATTGATGATTTTGTCAGATTTAGGTAATAAGAAGTAGCATTTCAAGTTACAATTCTTTAGTCTCCTTCTTCCACAGATAGCTTCGTCACAATGCAATGATTTTCTTCTTTTACAATGCTTCTTTTTCACTAACATATGAAACTTTATAAAAAAGTGTGCTATAAAGCTCTTACCACCCACAGAAAACTGATGCCAGGTCTCAATTGCAGTGGAACTCAGCCTTGGAGAAGTTACTACTGCAATTAATAGTTTGTTCGAATTACCTTCCAGAGCATATTTCATGTCCTGGGCAAACAAAGTCCACATGATTTCAGCACTGATTTTTCCCATGTTGAGCTCTTGAGGGAACCTGCAATCAATCACATTCTGTCAGTTCACCTGCTGCTAGAAAATATGCTTACAGCAGCACAGCAGAAAGGCAAATATTTCCATGAAATGATTCCCCTAGTATGCACTTACTGTACTTTGTGTTTTGTACTATTATATGAACCATCCAATCTTCAAATAAAAATTTCCCTTAGTCTAACGTCAGGGGTCTAAGTAATTAGTCAAACATTGCGCATATTCCCCCACATAACAGTTTAAATCAAGACATATCCGCCTACTTGCAGATAACTCTTCAACTTTAGATAAATCAGATGCTTTATGAAAAACCTGAAACAACTGGCTCAGATGTTTATCAACTACAGATTTTCCTTAATTCCCTTATAACAGTGGAAAATAGTGAAGTTGTGTGTGAAGCTGTGTTGGTTTATTCTACTTTAATTTACTGTTTAAAGAATTTCACCTTGAAGTATGGATAAAACAGTAAAGAAAATAAAAGGTAGAGAAATACATTCTTTTGAGCCAAAATTTTTGTTCTGGTCTTATGCTTCATGTCACTGAAAAACAGTCCTTTTTAGGTATTTTTTTCTGTTAGCAAGCAAGCATTTTTCCACAACTTTTTTATAGATCCCAGTTGCTTCATATTTTATGTAAAAGAAAATCTGTCAGTTTTCAAATCTTTAATCTTTCAGTTACTATATTCACTGTCAGTTACTAGCAGAAGTTGATACTTTAACATTTTAGTGCCAGACACTGTATATTTCACATTATATTTAAAAGGAGAGCTATTGGTCTGTCAAGACAAGAAAAGAAAAGAAAAGAAAAGAAAAGAAAAGAAGAGAAAAGAAAAAAGAAAAGAGCAAGACTGTCTTTACTGTAAGTATGGGACTGACTTAACGACACCAGTTCTCAGAGCAGAGAAGCAGACCAAAGCCGGTCACACAGGTAACAAGCAGGAAATACTGCACAGAATCTGAGTTGTAAACCAGTTGTTTATACTAGAGTGGAGAGCCACACGAGTACACTGGCAGTTCACAATGAATACATATAAATGAGGAAACGCGTAGAGTTATGTGGCTTTTGTTTTGAGCTTATTACACCACTTTACACTAGCGGAGAATTTGCAAGCATTTTCACCTAATAAAAATAAAGAAATTTACTCAACAAATTCAGATAATACTCTGTATTTTTTTTTTTTTTTGTAGAAAAGGTAAGAATTTTTAAAGTTCTTGTTGCCATAGGAAGAACAGGGATGATGTGCAACTTCAAGGTAGCAGCATGATATATGTAATGTATTCCTTCCAAGGATGTATTTCGTCCTGATCATACCTACAAAGAAAAAGTACTTAAACAGCTCATTTGCTCTGCCACTTTAATACAAAGCATTTGATAGTTCAGATCACCGATAGGCCTTCCTTACATTTTAACTTGTTGAAATACATGCATACACAAACTGCAATTGTTTTTTCACTGTGTTGCTTAAATAACTGAAATTCCATACAGTATCCTCGATTCACCCCACCTGACTTCAGACAGGTACATAAAATTCACACCCAGAGATATCAGCTTCTGTGTCCCTCAGAAATACAGACTTAATGTGTATTCATCAACTGGACATACCAATGAAATCCTTCCATCCAATGGCTATTAAAAAAGCCCATACTACTTATGAACATATTTCAGAAATAAATAACTATTATCTACTATTGTTAAAAATCCTTTTGTATACAAACTGACTATAATGAATGAAAACTGAATTGTGTGGAGAAATTACAGCTGCATGATATAGACAATTTGATTTAACATTTTTCAAGTGTTACTAATTTACAGCTGACTGGACAGAGATTACCAGAGTGTAACTGATGTAGCATTTCTGCTTCTTAAATAGAAAGTAAGTTCTAAATATTTTTAAATTTTCAACCAATTTCTTAATTTGCTAACATTAAAATCCTGGAATTAGACTTCCTCCCTCAGTCTATATTTATCTAAGTAATACTTATGCATAATTTCAATCAGCTATTCTTTTAAGGAATAATGTACAAAGTATACAGGATTGACAGAATACGTTGTGTAGTCAAAAGATTTGCTCTGCCAATGAAAAGGAAATAAAGCTGAGACCTGTGGCTTAGAACTGTGATGCAGTAAAGTTTTGTCCTTAACTAGAAAGACTATAATGTTGTGGCTGATATTTCAACCATTAGCTGGTCAGGTTAACAGAGATGTCTGTGATGCCCTCTTTGCCTAGGCATCCAGTGTTGACCACATGGACAGAAGATTGTTTTGAGCTAATGCAGCTATTTGTACAGAGTTTTTTAACAATTTAAGAGGGAATGGACATATGAAGGTCATCTAACTCAAAATAGAGAGAACCTCAAAGTTACATCAAGTTTCTCAGGGCCTGTACAACTGAATACTGACTACCTCCAAACATTAAAATGACACAATCTTTGTGGGTAACATAAATGGGTGTTTGACTGCTCCAACTGTGGAGTGTGGATTTGCTCCTTTATAGCTAATATGAGTTTCCTGACCTGAAAATTGTGTTTGTGCCTTTTACTGTGCTCTTCTGGAAGTGGTTTCACTCTTTTCCTTCTAACATCTTATTAGGAAGCTGAAGAGTGCAATCAGCTCTGCCCTTAGCTTTGTTTTCCTCAAGCTGTACAAACTGTTTCCTTGGCTTCTCCCCACGCATCATTTGTCTCATCCTCCTAATCTTGGTTGTCCTCCACGGTATTTCTCCAGTTTGACAGTAACTATCTTGAGTGGAGAATCAAAAATAGAAATAAAATATCCAAATGCATTGTCACAGGTTCTGACCAGAAGGAAGCAATCACTTTCTTCATCCTGTGGGCTGTGGTCTTGTTAATGCAGCCCAATATGTTATTATGCAAAATACAATTCAATGCACTAGCAGCTTTATTCATGAGGGCAGTAGGATTTGGTCTCCCTCTTAACATCCCTGTATTGTTAAAATGGTAGCTGAACTTTTCATAGTACCATGTTTTGATTAAAATTCCTCTGTTGCATGAAGTTTGTTTTAATAACAAATGTCATGGCTTATGAGAGCTCCTCTATCACAGCTTGAAAAGAAGCAATTAAAAACAGCCCTGGAATTAAAGAAAAGAATCTCTGAGATTTCCATAGATAAAAAAAAAAAGAAATCTAAACAACCTAATTTTCTATACAAATGAAACAATCACGTATTTTAAATATAAACCAAGAGAAATCCATAGAAATAGTCATTTTAAAACATGTCAGATTATCCACAAAAGTCTCAGTCATCCACTTAATTTCCTTCTGATGGAGTTCTTATGCAAGCGTAGGTATATTAAAATAGTTATCAAGAAAATAAGAATGTTCAAGCCTTAGAGAAGTTCAAGCAGGCAAAATTTGTATGTACTTTGTCAAGTGTATCACACCAGAAACAGTTTTCCTTTCACACTTCTCCCAAATGTGTCAGAAGTGAGGTTCTTCATTCAGTTAAAACCCACAGTATCTTATCAGTGAAGCTGGTTCAGCTTCACTGACTGTAGCAGAGGTGGCACCTTTAAAAACAGACAGTTTTAGGTATTTCTTATACCACATCTGAGACTGTTGATGTGCATGGAACAAAGTCCATTGACCTCTGTGCTGCTGATAATGCAAGATCATTTGTTCTTTCAGCTACATTACTGTTAGGACTTAAGTTCCAATCCAGTGATAGCATATCTCATTAGACACCATGATCTGCATCTTCTTTACTGTGTCACACAGATAATGAATCACAGATCTCACTTAGAGAAGCAGCATTGCTGATTCCAACAGAGGTGTGACAAGGGCAGAGTGACTTAGACTCTGCTTAAAAGCTAATGTTAAACATACGCCAGCATTCTCTATGGTAATTATAAGTGGCCAATACGAACTGGGCCTACCAAAGCAAGTGGAGAAACCAACTGCAAAATTACAAGCTTGAAAGAAATGTTCCATTTAACTCCACCAGCAGGACTGTTTGTGTGAACAATGTGGGAAATGTCTGTATTTTTTCAATTAATATTATGTTCATGGATTTGATTGTTATGAAGCAATCTCTTAAACAGTAACAACCTGGTTACACCTGCAGGACTTCATTCCAGTCTTTAATATTCTAGGAAAGAATCGAGAATGCTTCTAGTGGCTTTCCACCTGCCAGTAGCTACCGGACAATATTGGCCATATTCACAGGATGCTTCCAGTCTCTCGTACTTGCTGGATGGTTTGTATCTTACCTAGGCAAAAGGCTAAAAATTGTGTCATGTCTACTTCACAATTTATACTAACGTATCTGTTTTTAATCTCCCTAGCTTTCAGCATGCATTTTAAACTGTCTACCCCATTGTTAGAATTACATTTGTGTGTTTGATTAAGAATATAATGGTGCATGCAGAACTTGAGACTGCAGAATACTGATGAAGACTATGTATATGTATACTATACAGAAGTGCAAACCTTTTTTCCTGTGGGGAAGTGCAACTGGTATGTTTATGGTATACCCCACTCCTGCCACAATTTTCTTCAGAGATAGCTTTATGCATGAGTAGCCACATTTAATTTAATTTGGTTACTCATATGTCTGAGATTACTCATGGAATGATAATATATAATTTATTTTTTGGATTACAGTAGCACTTCTGAGGCTTCTGGTAGGTTTACAGAATTACTATACAGGAATTTTAAAATATGTAATAAGAGAAAATCACTGACCTTCAAAACTCACAGTTTAGAAAGACAAGAGAGAGAATGGGGAAGAAGACAAAGCCGAAGTGACTTGCTCAGTATCCTAGGATGGGTGAATGTCAGTCAGCGACTTAAACACTGAAGTTTAACTTAAGCTTTTGAATCTTCCTTCTGAGCCCTCTTCCCAACCAGAACAGCATATTAATTTCCTCTAATATGCATACATATGAATATATATATGCATAATGTTACATGAATACTCAGAGAAAACAGGAAATAAATAAGAGAATTCCAGATTATCAGTTAGCATTTGAAATTTTCTCCAAATACATGACTTCCAAAAATCTTAGTATTTTTTCATTTCCAGCTTGCACTTCACCAGAGTGAGGCACTTCATATTCAGTCAGACATATTTCACTCAGACTAAACTGACAGGCTGAATGAATAGCATTAGGAGAAATACTCATGTTAGGAATATGTACAATAAACAGCAACATAACTGCAGTTATGAACATAACTGAAATTTTATTATGCCTTTTATTCTTCAGTATTAATCTGTTCAGATGGGTTTCCTTCTAAATATATTATGCACATTTAATATTGTCAACATCCTCTTAATTTGTTGATTGTAATAGCTATACAACTACAGATAAAGAAGAAGGAAAAGAGCATAGGCTGGACATTTGTGGCCACTGTTGAAGCTGCTTGGAGGACCCTTTAAATAGTGTTGTAAAAATTAAGATAGCTCCTACTTAAAGGGGGCCTACAGGAAAGATGAGGAGGGACCTTTTATCAGGGACCGTAGCAATAGCACAAGGGGTAACAGTTTCAAACTGAAAAAAAGGTAGATTTAGCTTAGGTATAAGAAAGAAATTCTTTACTGTGAGGGTGATGATGCAGTGAAACAGGTTGCCCAGAGAAGCTGTGGATGCGCCATCCCTGGAAGTGTTCAAAGGCCAAATTGGATGATGCTTTGAGCAACCTGGTCTAGTGGAAAGTGTCCCTGCTCAGGGCATCAGTTCTAGGGATGGAACTAGATGATCATTAAAATCCCTTCTAACCCAAACCAATATATGATTATATAGTTGTTATAAATTCCATGTTATATGACATTCTTTCCTGACATCATGTTATAATGCTAAAATCAGTACTTGACAACTGTAAGTTCAATTTTCAATATGTGCTATAGATGGTTCTGGCATATCCTGATATTTGTTCCAAATGTCAGAAGCAGCAGTAATGTTTTTTCAACTATAATATATCTTTCTGGCTGAGGATAATGACCAAAGAAGATAGATAATTCTGTGTGTTTTCCCTTAAATTGACCTCCAGATAGAATACTCAGACACTGCTCAAGAAAGTCACAGTTCAGAGTGAATGACTTGTCTGCATTTGGGGCCACAATTGAAAGCACATTCCAACATACATAAAACTACACAATTGAAGGCACAAATTAGTCAAAGCATTAAAATATAAAAAAGAAACAAGTCCCCAGGAAGAGTCTTTTAAAATTCATCATATTTAAAAAAATCACAGTCAAATTCTTCACAGATCCAGGTAGTTAGATTACTATAGAAGTTCTCTGCCAAAATGCACAATAATTAGAGTCACATGCAGGGCTGATTCTCCTTTTTTTACTAAGAGTTGATGTAGCAGAAATGTCATCTGCAGATGAATGCACTCAATGAGAAACCATCCCTCACTAAAGTACTGAAATTATTATTAAATACCAAACAAGTTACAGATAGCTCAAGGATTTCTTAGCATGATTTATTGCTATGCGCAAGATATTAATGGATGTTAAGGATGGGTCTTGGTTTCAAAAACAATCCAAATGAAGCCAAAGGTTATACCAAGCACTCTGACAAGCTGAAGAGATCATCTCATGTCATAAAATGAGCTGGACTGCATAAGAAGCTAGTCAAAAGGTTAGGCAGAACTAAGTTGGATAAGTCTAGGGTTAATTTTTGCAAATCAGAGACTGAGATATCATATCCAAGTTGTGGAAGTTGCAGACAGGAAAAGACTAAAGAATTCTTAAAGTGAACAGTGGCAGAAGTGGAAGACAAGGATCTTAGTGGGTGCCATACTTCAGTGCCATGGCTCACCTGGTCATTCTGAGCAAGGACATGGCTAGCATTTCTGCTATAGTAAAGGAACCAAGAATCTAGGTAGAACTTTATGTACGTAAACACTGACTCATATCACATATTTCTGACTCTAATGAAAGTAACATTTCATGTTCCTGGATTTCTGATAAAGGTCTGGGCAAAAAAGCCAAGATTATTTCTCTCTTTTTTTTTTAAGATCTATCTTAACTGTACTCCAAAAATGCATTTACTGGAGTAAGTCCCAAGTCCTCTCTCAGATCAAACACTTTGAAAGACACCCAAGAAAGAAATTAGGAACTTCGTTGTATTCTGCAAAGTCTTTTACCTTACTCAGAGGAAGGAGATATATTTGAAAGTAATATGAGAGGCGGGTTTGTCAGAAACGAAGCACGCATCCTAGAATTCCTGCATCAAGCTGGAGGAAGGACAGTTAACAGCATTCATATAAGTACTAGTTTATACAAATACCCTTTCCTTTTTAGACAACTTATTCTAAAAAGATGATGGTATCCATGATCTACTTCTCAAAAGTAGAGGCCCAGTAACTCTGAAGCTGTAAAACAGCAGAGAAAGGAGATAGCTTCTTTCCGCTCTCCTGCATCATACCTGCCTAATAGTCATTTTTAAGCTCTGTATTCTACAGTTTGGTTAATCCCTCATCACCACAGTAATGAAACACAATTGTATTGGTCTACACATGTTGTCCTTTTGTGCATTGTTAAGCCTATGATCTAAGAACTACATGTAATGGAAAATCTGAGTTTCTTTCTTTTGTGTGAATCCACACAAAGATTTGCAGTTTGTGTTGTGGAGTCAATCTTCTCTCTGTTCCCTAAGTCTAAGCACCTAGTAGAATACATGCTTCCATCATTTGTATACTTTAGTCTATGTAAGGTATGCATATACTTAGTTCCAAGTTGTCACTGAACTTCCTTTCTAAAACTCATGCCAGTTTCCATAGTAGTGACAATCAGAGAGAGAGAGGTACTGCATAGCTATCATAGTTGTGGGTACTGTGCAACCATCACAGTTATTGTTGCAGTGTTACCATATAGGAGCAGCTAACAAGGCTTAACACACAACAGAAACCTACAAACCTTTCAATATGCTCAAGGTAAATGGTAACAGCAGCAGCTGACATTAAAGAGATGGGCTAATCAAAGGTCAAATTCTAAAGCATTTATGCTGGTAGGGAATTTTGTATTATTTGCACTCTACCACCTTATTTTTAGGTAAAAAGACTTTTCTTCTGCAAACTAATTCAGAATGTGGTTCCTAAGAAGCAAAATACCAGAGAAATTTCCCATGTTATCCTCTACATATTACATTTTCTAATATTTGAAAAAGCTACACGTTTTCACATTTCTCAGTGAAGTCAGGGGATGATCAGGAGAGTTCTCTAGTAGTCATTTAGTTTCCTCTTGCTACAATTATTTCTGTTTCATAGACCATAAATTTCCCAATTACTCTGTCATTCTTAGAATAATACTATAAAATTTCAGCTGATTCAAAACATTCCTATTAAAATCGCCTTCCTCACTTGTATGACAGACTCTAATCTTCAGCTCTTCTATCAACCACACAATACCATTTGGTGGAACTTCTTAATAAATAGAATATGCTAGATTTTAATGGGAAATAAATTAACCACTAGGTTGCCTGTACATGATCATTTCCATGTATTTCCAAAAATACTAAACTGCAAATAAAAGGAAGCCACTTATGAATGTCTTCTCTCTGTTGATTTCAATTGTGCAAAAAATATAATGAAAACTGTTTGCACTGGCTAGTTCTAACAAAGTGCTATATATAAAACCACAGATCAACGGAATGAAATTAAACTTAGCTTGAAAGAAAATGAGAAGAATCAATGTATGAATGTAAATAAACCCACAAAACATTTATACTAGATAGTACTGCATGTCTCTGGTTCAATCCTGAAGAAAGAAATTCCTATCATGACAATTAAAGGTGCTTTTTTTTTTTAATCTGTGCTGTCAAATCTGCGCTGTGATGTATTTTAAGAATCCTGAAGTCCCTGAACCTCAGGTGCACATTTTCAGAATAACTCATGTTCTATTACTTGGTGGGCTCAGTCTCATTCATGTGCTCGAGAGAGTCTGTTGCGTGAACACTCCCATTTTTGTGCTGTGCATGCAGCAACAGGTAAGAGTGCACGGTGGAATGCTGGACATGGCCACAGCTTCACCAGTTCTTAAAGAAAAATTTCTATCTGATTTGGAAAATCTTATTGGAAAATATATATTCTATTTAAACCATGAGCAAAGAGTTCATTTAGTCTCGCTTTTTGTTCTCTGTCTTCCACCTGTCCAAAGGTTTTATTTTTAAACAAAGTAATGTTTCTTTCCATGAAGAAAACATAATGGACAAGACAGATACCTTATACAGTCCATATACAACTAATCTGGTCTTTAAGTGTGTGATACAAGAGAAAATGCAAACAGGTTTTGTGAGAGAACAGAATCTCACTTTGTAAAACAAGATAAAGTTTGCAAGTTAATGAAACAGGTGATATTTTTGTGCTTTCACAGAATGAGGTGTGATTGATAATTGGAAATATCACTGAATCAAGACACAAAATGTGTCAGATACGCTTTCCATTATCAAAAAACCATTCTATTGCCAGCCTGATAGTCCAATTCATGATTGAGTTACCTGATTTTTTTAACTTCCTCCCATTCTTTTGTTTGTTTCTGCTCGTTTTCTTTTTGTGTTTTTTTTTTTTTTTTTTTTTCTCTCACTGACATATATTTCATAACTCACTGACTCATACATTGCAATCACGCCATTTCTTCAAGTTACTATCCTTGACTTCATGGACTTATGAAACATCCTAGCTCCTGAAGCGTGAAGAAACCTACTTCTGCAGATTTCACACGTCAGTTCTTTCCACACTGAGGCATGGGGAGGGAATGTGTGAAGCCTCTTGGAAGCTTGCTTTTACAGCAGCTCTGATCATTTCCTTTTCAAAATACTCAGTACCATTTGCCATTCTGTGTTGGCATCAACATTCTTCAGTTAGGTTCCCTGTCCTGTGTTATCTTCCTTTAATTTCTGAATGCTTAGATCATATTTCAACTAAATACCATGTTCACTGCAAAGAGAACTCAGTCCCATTGTATTAAATTTCTCTTTGCTCTTTTATTTTCTTTTGCAATGTTTAATCTCTCTTGACATAGTCAATTTTAAACTAATGTTTCCTGACTTCCAAAGTTTAACTTTGCTAGTCATATAGTTCCACTCCTGATTCTCTCTTCACATCTTACACAATTACTCAGCTGTACTTAAGGGAACCTCCTAATCCCCTCAGAGGAACTCTATTCTTTATCCCTTTCCTTTCTCCCTCATGTTTGTGTAATATAGTTTGAACAATTTTTAGGATAATTAACTCCCAGTTACTCCTGTTTAATCTCAATGAAGAGACTGAAATGAAACATATGTATGTATTTGTTCCAGTTAGGTGTGTTATAATATTTGTTATACAGACAGACAAAAAAAATTGAGCTTTTGTTAATAGAGGAACTTCTGATTAAGTTGTAGAAATGGAGAAAACAAGAAGAGTTTCCATTTCTTTGTAAGCTAAGAACTTGTTCCTTAATAAGACGAGGAGATGATTGAACAAACACATTAATTATCCAGAACTGAAACAATCCTTCATTTATTTAAAGGGTAGGAAGGAATCAGAAGGCAATGAAATCTCTTTCAGCTTCTGGTTATCATCAGGAGATTTCTTTGGTAATTATTTGCACTCCTGTACATTTCATTTTCAAAACCCAGCACTCTTCCTCCTCCTTCTGTGGTTATTGATTGGCTCCCTCATCTGTTACATTTTAAATTCTGAGAAGTCAGCTTCCATCTCTGGTACGCCCAGGATATTTCTCTCCATTTTATAAATTTTCATGTCAGACTAGCTAGGCTTTCTTTCTAGTCAATCATAAATTTGGGGAGGTTATCATAAAATCCTTTAGGTTGGAAGGG
>NW_008633790.1:1838-2534 GCF_000691845.1 Merops nubicus | reverse complement strand
AATGGCGCGCGGCCGCCGGCCCCCCCGCCGGCCGGGGCCTCTTCTCCCTCCTCAGCGCCCTCCGATTGGACGAAGGGGAAGAGGGGCGGGGCTACGTCTGCCAGGTCCATCACCCGGCCCTGCGGCAGCCAATCAACGCCAGCCTGGGGCAGGGTGAGGGGCAAGATGGCGGAAGGGGAACAGGAAGTGACGGTTCGCAACGGGGGAGGTCCAAACTTGACCAAAATTGACCAAAGTTGGAGGGTCTCCACCCAAAATTGACCAAAATTTGAGGTTCTCCAGCTAAAATTTGAGGTTCTCCACCCAAAATTGATCAAACTTTAAGGTTCTCCACCCAAAATCCATCAAATTCTTGAGGTTCTCCACCCTAAATTGACCCTAAAATGTGAGGTTCTCCACCCAAATTGATCAAAATTTAAGGTTCTCCACCCAAAATTGACCAAATTTGGAGGTTTTTCACCCAAAATCCATCAAATTTTGAGGTTCTCGACCCAAAATTGACCAAAATTTGAGGTTCTCCACCGTAAATTGACCAAATTTGGAGGTTTTCCACCCAAAATTGATCAAAATTTAAGGTTCTCCAACTAAAACTTGAGGTTCTCCACCCAAAATGCTCCAAACTTTGAGGATCTCCACCCAAATTGATCAAACTTGGAGGTTCTCCACCCAAAATTGATCAAAATTTAAGGTTCTCCA
>NW_008633790.1:0-744 GCF_000691845.1 Merops nubicus | reverse complement strand
GTTTTTCCACCCAAAATTGATCAAAGTTTGAGGTTCTCCACCCAAAATTGATCAAAATTTAAGGTTCTCCAACTAAAACTTGAGGTTCTCCACCCAAAATGCTCCAAAATTTGAGGTTCTCCACCCAAATTGACCTAAATTTGAGGTTTTTCACCCAAAATCATCTCCCCGCAGGTACCCAGGAGAAGACCGAGGCCACCGCTGCCACTGGTGGGTCCCCGAGGGCTCGGAACGGGGGAAAAACGGCCGGAAATGGGCAAAAAAAGGCTGGAAAATGTTAAAATGGGGCAAAAAATCCTTAAAATGGGGCAAAAAATGTTAAAATGGGGCAAAAAATCCTTAAAATGGGGCAAAAAAGCTTCAAAATGGGGCAAAAAATCTTGAAATGGGGCAAAAAGTTTCAAAATGGGGCAAAAATTTGTTAAAATGGGGCAAAAAATGTTAAAATGGGGCAAAAACTCTTTAAAATGGGGCAAAAAATCTTGAAATGGGGCAAAAAAAAGCTTAAAATGGGGCAAAAACTCCTTAAAATGGGGCAAAAAGTGTTAAAATGGGGCAAAAACTCCTTAAAATGGGGCAAAAAGTTTTAAAATGGGGCAAAAACTGTTAAAATGGGGCAAAAAATGTTAAAATGGGGCAAAAAGCTTCAAAATGGGGCAAAAACTCCTTAAAATGGGGCAAAAAAAACTTGAAATGGGGCAAAAAGTGTTAAAATGTGGCAAAAACTCCTTAAAATGGGGCAAA
>NW_008633789.1:0-7024 GCF_000691845.1 Merops nubicus | reverse complement strand
CCACGCTCACCAACCGGACACACCACACACGGCCCGTGGCTGGGACACATCCCCCGCGGGGCCGCACACCAGCCCTGCCTTGGCACAGCTCCCCAGCTGACCTGCCTGCCCGGGCTGCCCAACAGAAAGGGTTCAGCACACTACCCAGCAGCTTCAAATAACTGCAGGTTACTGCCGAATGTTCTCTCTATCTTTTATCTAAGCAAAATGTTACAGGACCGGGCTTGTTGTACGCAACAACGCCCTTGTAGCTTCTACTCCTGATAGCAAGCAAGCAGTTAGCTCTGTACACGTCACCACGTGATCCACTGGCTGACCTTTTTCCACCTTTTACAAACCAATGGCCAAAAACTGAAAGATACTCTGTCTTTTAAGCTGTGCCTCCCTTTTTCAGTTTCCTTACTAATAAACATATAGCAGGATGCCCCACTCTGCCCAAGATCCTGATCAACTCCTTGTGGTTTAAGCTTTACTGGAAATCATGCTTCCTACCTTGCTAGTTTTTTGTACTATTCTGTCTCTCATGAATAAATTTAGATAGCCAAGTAGTAAGATAGCAGTGAAAGGAAGGTTCTTGCTTATAAGACCTAACCAAAACTGGTCCTTTAGCAGCTCATAGCTTCAGATAAGGACCTCATCTTCTGGTAGAAGTTGTCTAACACTGGATTACCTTTCCACCTTTTGTAGTATGGAGGAGACCAAACCACCACGTTGCAGTTTCCCTGCAGCAGCCAGGCAGTACTCTTGAGGTCAGTTAACACTCGCAGTGGAGATGTACCAAGTCCCTGAGCTACGGTACCTCCGCAGCCTGCAGGCAGCTGTAAGGACCCCAGGCCCCTGTCCTAAAAACAACAGCCTAAAGAGCCGAGCACAGTGAGCCACGCTGGTGGTGACAGGCAGTTGGGCACCCCAGCACACCCCCAGTGATTCCTCAGAAACTCGCTGGCTGCTTAGTGAGACTGCAGCTCGGGATGTGCTTTACCCAGGAGTTCTCAGCACCAAATCCATAAACAGTCCCTGGAGCGCAGATGGAGGCCGATGCCCATCCCCTCCCAGGGGAGTTCCCTCAGCACTAGGCTACGAAATCATGTTCCCTCTTGCTTTCAGCCTTTGATGATACCAATCTTACGTTCCTTCCTACACAGTACCCCAGTTTCAACATGAGAGGCAGAGCATCCCCTCCCTTCTTAGCCTGTAGCTCAGTGATTTGGGCACTCAGACGCCGGAGTCACGGTTGCCCCAAGGCTCAAGGAGACTGCTCATCTCTGGTGCCACAGCAAACGCACGTTCCCATCTCTGCTCCACACAGCTCGGGGTGCCAGGGCTCACCCGTGGGCAGCTCAGGAACCACACACAGGCCCTGGGGTGGAGGGCACTCCCGGAGCACTCCTCTGCCCCACGTGCAGGCTGCCTCTTCCCACGAGACCAAGACGCTGAAGAAAGGGTCAAGCTGCTTAGGAGCAGAAGTAACTTGGTTTTTCTCCTGTAGCAAATCAAAGCCATACAACAGCATTTTGCTTAAGAAAGTTGGTGAAACTATGAGAAACTCTTAAAAGCTCCCTTTTTAATAAAAGATAAAAAACAGGTACATTGAGAAGTACTGTTCTATGCTTGAAGTCTTAAATTTTAAGACAAAATATTTAGAGCAAGATGGAACTCCACCTGCCTTGTCCTGCCAGTCAAGCCTCTCTCCAACACCCGAACCAGAGACCTGTGTCCAACCAGCACACGGGTGTCGCTCAAGTTTCTGCTGTCGAATGCCTCCTTCCTCCACAGGTCCTGCAGTTCAGTCATTTGGCAGGCTCAGCTCCTTCACTCTAAGGTGAGTTTCTAATCCTCAGAGTTTCAGGTAGCTTCCAAAATACCAGCTTTGCTCTCTCCAGATCTGGAAGCCAGAGAAATCCTCTTCTTTTTCCACCCTCACATTTAACAGCACTCCTATACTTTGAGATCCTACACAGATGCCTTGCCCTTTCCCCCACTGCCAAAAGCACAGCAGAACCTTTCACCAGTTACTTCTTCAATCCAAGCACAAGCAACCCAGAGGTGCTACCTGCACAGCTTCAGCCCAGGCAGCAACTCGGGCTTCCAGAGCATCTCAGTGATCCCCCAGAAATGAAGTAACAACACAGCAGCTTCCAAGCCACAGGGGACCACCTCAGTGGCTGACAAAATCTGTAACTGCTCAGGTCTGCACTCACTTTGGTGAGAGCTCTCAGTGCAGCGTGCTGGCAGCACTCAAAGCCACCATGAAGCAAGTCTCCCTGTGGCTACCATCTGAGTGAAGTGATCGGCCGAGCTGGCCACCAGTTATTCACTCTATCAGGATGAGGCATTTCTTCAGCACATTTCCTTCAGTGCAGTTCAAAATGGGGGAGATGAAGGTAACACAGGACTGGCAAGATGAACACAGCACAAAATCTGGGCATTCAGGAGCTTACTGAGCAATATGCAGTTTTCCCTCACCAAGTTTCGAAGGCTACAGCTCCAATAGCTACGGAAAATTTAATGGATTAGAGACCTGCTGAATAAGTCACCTACAAACTGAAACAGCAGATGAGCAGAACCCAGCAGGCCCTCGCATGCAGGTGGGATCAGAAGAAAACCAGCAGCTGCAGAGAGCATCCCTGAGCAGGGTCCCTCCCACCCCCCGCTGCCAGGACAACACTGCCGTCCAGCACAGCGAGCCAAGGCAGGGCTGAATCTTCTCCCCAGGAGAGCTTCCCATGACAGGGCTCACCAGCAAGTCCCCCGTTGAGACCTTCCCCAAACCAGTACGGGCCCTGCAGAGCACACACATAACAGCACAGGCACGTGCAAGGGTGCCTGTTACTGGAAATCACCAGCTTCAACCAAGAGTGCATGAAATGACACTTGCAGAGCAGAAATCAAGCTCAGTTCTGAGACCTGGACACTAACCAGCTTTGACAAGACTCCCCCAGAGCTCTCCTTACCCACACGCTCTATCCACATGAAAAAACTCAGAAACTTGAGATAGAAGTCAAACTGTTACACTGAACTCATCGCTCCCCAAGTATGTGTAGAAGCTGCATGCTCAAAATGGTTTCCAGTTACAACACACATTCTTGACACCAGCTCTCTGCAAAACACAAGTCTCCTCGTTCAAGCCCTCTGGAACAGAAGCCAGTTTGACCCCACCTGGGAATGGCGACCCTCTCAAAGGAACAGGAACATGAAGCAGTGCTGTGAGGACAGGTCAGCTTTCAGGTCCAAAATATGGAACTTTCAGACATTTGGAATTCATTCAGCTTTGAACGTTTTTCTCTTTCTCTAGAACTTTCTTGTCTCTTGAACTTTTTTCTTTTCTGAACTTTCTCTAAATCAAAGGTGGACCTAAAGTGCAGCACAGCTGCCCAAGGCAGCTTGCTGAAAGACGCAATTCCAACCTCTGTGAATACAGAAGCACCTGCAGAGAGAGGAAGAGCTTACAGGAACTCAGGCTACAGTTCCTACAGAAATGAAATCTCCAAGTGTCCTGTGGTCACACACAGCCCTGGACAACCAGCAACGTCCCAAGGCTGACACGGAACACGTGGACAGCCTCGCTCCAAAGCATCCCCCACAGAGCCAGGGAATCAAAGGCTGACTTGTGTCCACGCCAACAAACCAGTTCCCTCTCACATTAGAGACCTTCTTCAGAGGAGTTGCCTAAAAGCTGGCAGCTAACCGCCTCCTAGAAAACAAGCTGCTGACATCTGAAGTTATCTTGTTGGCCGCTCGTACTCAGGCCAGCATCGTGAGAGCCTGTGACATTCTGGCCTGCTCCCAGCCCCTGCCACTCTGCCAGCCAGCGGCCACCACACAGCTGAAGACCCAGCCATAGAGCTGCTGCCTTGCCCACCGTGTTTCCCAAGGCCAAGCTGTCCTCGGCAGCACACACCTCAAACTACAGAAAACTGGAAAAGTGAGGCTTAACTTGCATTTCTTTGGTCACTTCCACTCTTCACGTGGCCTTAGCACCCAAAGAATTCCCACTGCCTATCCCGATCCTGCCTGGTTCTGCTGCACAGCCTGGTGCAGTGTGCCATGACTGGGGACAGGGATTCCCCACTCCAAGTATGCCTGAAGTGCTTGGAGTTTGTGGGCCTCAGGTTACAGAAGCAGTGGACCCAGTGGCTCAAATTATGCTTAAAAAAATAAAAATCAAATTGCAATTCAAGCTCTATCACAGCCACCTGCTGCAGCTTCACGCAGTCCTTCAGCCAGCTGTTCTCCGCAGGGCAGGCAGAGGCTGCCAACCAAGAACTGCACTGTGGGATTACCCAATGTTTATGAAGTGCTTTAAAGATTAGAAGTGTCACCTATATGCTAAATATTCCTCCGTCACTCTCAGCCTGAACGGCAGCTGAGGATCTTGTATCTGCTCCTGCTGATCTGGAGCTGGTTGCCCAAGGCGTCAGCCAACCTGGCTTCCAACCGCCGCGCTCCGCATCGGTTCTGGGGGCGCTTTCAGACACATGGCAGGAGAGGGCAGGATTAGGGAGCTACTTACACCCTAACTTCTAAGAACTACTAGCAGAGTAATGACAGCAATATCACCAAGAGAGGCTTAGGGATTTATTTTTTGAAGACATTCCCGGAGGCGTGCGGGGGACGGGAACATTCTGGGAGGAGTCCCAGCGGAGCGGGGCACCCCTCACCCTCACCCACCCTGGCAGAGCCATGAAAGGTACTTTGTACCCATCGGCTCGATCAGAGCTAAACCAAAGGTTTACCTGGGAGTTAGGCCCCAAAGTCTTTCACTCCCCAAAAAGGTTTTGCAACACTCTTGTGGCATCTGAAGTAAGAAGTGGAGGCACGAGGGTGCAGGCCAGCAGCGGGGCAGCGCTCACGCCGCCCATGCCCAGCCGCCTGCCTTCGGGCACAGACCGAGCAGCAGGGGTGGATGCGGTCTCCCTCCTGCCTCCTGTGCCCACACCACTGAAGTGTCTCTTCCAGCTGGCATACAAGCAGAGCTCGTGTCGAGACTTCCTCGCTGCTGGAGCTTGGCTCTGTGTGATAACTGCCAAGTGCTGAGGTTTAGATCTCGGTGTTTCCCCTTCGCTCACCTCGTCACCCATGTTCCACCCATCCTCAGAGGACATACCCTGCAAGGAGGTTTTCAAACACATGGAACGCACAGAGGTCAATCTGCTCTGTGGCCCACTGGTTCAAATCAATGGCAACAAAATCCCTGGCTCTGCTCCCCGGGCCAGAACAGCAGGACCTCACCACCACGAGTTCACTTGCTCCTCTCCCTCAGAGTGAGGTGAAATTCTCTTTCCAGCCTCTCTCCAACTATACAATCTTCCACCAGTCACATAACCCCTATCCCCCACTGCCTGGTGACCCTGGCAGCACCGACACCCATATGTCACCCTGCCAGCTTGACCTTGAGCTTTCGGAGCAGCTCCAGGCAGACCCAACGAGGTGCTGCAGCTCTGTGCTTGGGCTGTGCCTGCTCTCACACTGCGTCTGCCGAGGCGGACGCTCCGACAGCCCAACACAGGCATCCCAAGGACAAGAGGAGCTCAGCCCAAAGGAAAACACTTTTCAGAGCCCAGAGAGCATCACTGCATGCTTGGCGGGTTCCTACTGCTCAGCCAGCGTGGGAGCAAGAGCCAGAGAGGGCTGAGGTGCCCCGGCAGGGACTCGGCCGGGGGCTCCACACGCTGCTCTGTGCAGGGGCGGGAGCGCGGCCGGCCGGCCTCCGACTTCCCACCGGGGGACTCACCAAGTCAGACATGGTAAACTGCTTGTACTCGAGCCAGCAACTGGTAGCAGGAGAGTCTCAAAACTCTGACCTAAAGGCTTAGCTTGGTACAAATACTCCTCCTACCAATACAGGCCATCCGTGCGGAACCCCTTGCACCATTCTCCTTGCCAAGCCAGCTGAAATCAAAGGACCCAAACAGAAGACTCAAATTGCCCTTCAGGATCTCAAAACACATTTAATAGAATAAAGCTAGAGTAGTAAAAAACAAAAAGCCATCTTAACCACCATTGTAACTGAGAGCTGGTATTCTTATTCTGAGCAATGACTGGAGTGTCCCAGAGACTGAATTTCACCACTACTCTCAGAGGCAGAGCTGAGGTTTCCACCTGAGAGGAGGTGGCAGTGGCACCATGGGCGACTTGCTGCAGAGTGGCCTTTGTTCTGGGCCCCAGCAAGGAAAACATCTGCTTAGCCCAAATCCCTTCTCCCTCCAACCTGGCAGGATCTGAACGGGGAGGTAAAGAAGCAAGTTTTGTTTCAGGCAGCAAGAAGGGCGGTGCTGTCACACGGAGTAACTCACAAGGGTCTCAATGCTGGAGACCTGCATGTGGCAAACAAGAAGCGTTTGGCCGTTGCCCTCGGAGCCACGTAACTTGCTTTCGAGCAGCCTGCTCGGGGGCCTCCACAGAGCTCCTCTTGTTGGGACAAGCACGTTTGCTCGGGTGACTATTTGAATGATGACTCACTGGAACAAGCCAGGGCACCCTACCCCACAAAAGCCCAAAGTGCTGACTTAGGGCTTGGGATGCAAATCTGCCAGGAAGCAGCATTTCCCTGGCGAGGGCTGAGCCACCCAGACCTGGTCACCACAGGAGTCACAGCAGGACATGCCACCACGGCCTGGCTGCTCTGGGCACGGCACGAGGCAGCACGGCTCCTACAGCTGCAAGCCAGGGCTGGAAGAGAAGCTGGCCATGGAATACATGCAGCTATGTTTATTAGATGTGGCTGTATAGGATGTTTGGGGAAAGGCCAGTATCTACAGCCCAACAGTTAAGTCAGTCCTAATGCTGGGACACGACATAGTCTGTAATGTAAAGCAGCCTGGTAAAATGCAGTGCTATACACAGAGGAAAAGTCCATCAGCCACAGCCCTTGCAGCCTTGAGGATTCAAAGAGAAGCCGTCAGGAACAAGCACATTTTGTGAAATATTCTTGCTCTCAAGCACTTCTCAAGTTGCCTTTTTCCCCCCATCACCATTTGCACTCAGCAAGCCCACAGCCGGAGCGCTGGTCGGCTCGAGCCGG
>NW_008633788.1:1592-1801 GCF_000691845.1 Merops nubicus | reverse complement strand
CGACAATCCCGACGGCGACGGGGACTGGGACTGAGCCGAGCGTGCGCGTTTCCCCCCTCCCAGCCTCTCTGTAATCGACCCCGGACTCCAATAAAGCCACGGGCACCTCTGGCTGCGGGGATGGGTTCTGTGCGGGGCGGGGGCTGCCGATGCCAGCATCTCGCCCGGCTCCCGGCGCGGGGCGCGGAACGGCTGGGGCTGGGCGGAAC
>NW_008633788.1:307-1396 GCF_000691845.1 Merops nubicus | reverse complement strand
GCCAGAAGGGTTTTTTTTTAACCTCTCCTGAGCCATGTGCCAGCCTGAAACCCCAGAAAATGCTTTTTTTGTGTCCTTTCCTGAGCCGTTTATGCTTCCCCCAGCCGGGAATGCTCCACAAAACACTCCAGGCTCAGCCTTCTAGCTTGCTGGTGGAGTGTCCCTGCTCCAGTGCCGTCCCTGGGGGGCTGCTCCC
This sequence comes from Merops nubicus, assembly GCF_000691845.1. Taxonomy (NCBI): domain Eukaryota; kingdom Metazoa; phylum Chordata; class Aves; order Coraciiformes; family Meropidae; genus Merops; species Merops nubicus. The sequence goes on along the minus strand of NW_008633788.1, from coordinate 1,200 downwards.
CGAGACCTGCAGCTCTACCGGAGCCGTGCTGCAGCCCTTTGATCGCGCTGGGAGCAGCGGCGCTCCCCCCCCAGCCTTTGTTTTCTCCCTCATTTCCCCTTGTAGTGCCAGCAATGAGGTCAGCCACACTCAACCCTTCCTGCCCAGAAAGCTTTTTTTTTTTCTGCTGTGTAACGGTGTATTTGTGGCTTTAATGCTGAGCAAGGCTGCCCGGAATAAATCCTCCCCCCTCCCATCCCCGCTGGCACCACCCGAATCCCACCGGGGCCCCCTTTGCTTCCCCCGTGTCTCGCTCGGATTTGCAGACTCGGCGTTTTTCAAGCTCTCTGTTGATAAAGCTTAAAAAAATTCCCGGCACGTACCGGCGCGCTCTGTCACCGAGCAGCAGCCGGGAAGCAGGGTGAGGGGAAGCCGGTTGCTCTGGGTGGGTCTGGTGTTTGGCAGTTCCTCACCGGGCACCAGCTCCGGTTTAAGCTGTGCCAGCGCTTGGGGTGAGCGAAGGCAACTGTGGCAGCTTGGGACCCCTGTTCCCAGCACTGTCCCTGACCCAGTTCCATCCGTGGTGCGGACGCGTGGGGGTCTGTGTGTCGTGGGGAAGGTCTCCCAGCACGGATGCGGCCGGTGGGAACGGCTGTGGGATCAGCCTTTTCATGCAGCCTTGAATAGCTCTTTGGCAGCTCAGCGGCTCCAGGCATCAACACCAACCGAAGGCACATGATGGTCAGATGGGCCCCAAGCCCCCCCCAACATGCCCGGGCTCCCTCCGGTGTCGGGTTCTGCCGGGACATGGGATCGTGTTTTATTGTGCCTTTGACAATCCCTATCGGATCCATCGCCTGCCCTGCTCCAAAACACATTCCCCGGGGCGGGGTCAGGCCAGGCCTGTGGGGCTG
>NW_008633788.1:0-236 GCF_000691845.1 Merops nubicus | reverse complement strand
GCCCCTGAAATGGGGAGGGTCCCACTGGGGAGCCCAAGGTGCATGGATGCCCCAAGGGCACACAGACCTCTGAGGCTCGTGGGACCCTCCCAAAACACACAGTCCTCCACAGGGACACGCACCGCACGTCATGGCACCAATGACATTTGGGGACCCAAAGGTGCATGGTCCACCCCATTACACAGAGGACCCCAGGGTGCAGGGACCCTCCAGGGCACCCAGGCCTGCAGGGTACA
>NW_008633787.1:0-3321 GCF_000691845.1 Merops nubicus | reverse complement strand
CTACCAGATCATAACCCTTAGAACGCAGTTTACTTAGAACCTAGTTTGCTGAAGAGAAGAGCTTTTGACAGGTATCACTTTTTTGGAACTTTAATGTCTGGGTTACATTGGAAAGAACCACATTACCTTCACCCAGATTCACTGCCCTGACCTGCTGCAGAAGTGCCAAGGCCAGGCCAACTCCATCTTACAAAAATACAGAGTTGGCATTTCTCTTGAACCCTCCCAGCAAGAGTGTGTGTGGTGCATTCCTTACACTAGGCCAGCTAGGGTTCAAATCCCTCCAGCACTTCACTGCATTTGAGCCTTGGAGATTGCCCTGTGTCTAGAGGTGTATGCACAACACTGAGCCTCCTGGCAATGGTAGTTTATTGACAAAGGAAGCTACATCATCCCCAGCTTAACTAGGCCTCAGTTGTCCATCCTATTGCTACGTGGCTGCATGACTGCTTGTGCCAGCACAGAACGGGCAGAGGCAGGAGACACAAGGGAGGGGAGGGCAGGCAGGAGTGCCTGCAGAGGCAGTAGCGAGCTATGGCAATTCAAACGCTTGCATGAAATCCCCTAGGTTTGAGCCAAGAGAAACGGTGAGCAAAAATTAAAGGGTTCTATGCCTATCTGGCAGCAGAAACATGGGTGTCTTCTGGGTTGGGTGAGACGAAACAGATTAATAGTATCCAAGCATTGGATATTTATGTATCAAAATGGCAGCTTGCTGTTTTCATCCCCCTGTTGAAGCTAACCTGGAATATCCTGTCCTAGATCCTGAATGCCTTCACCTAGAAGATTAGTGGACCCGGTGATATTTTCATCTTCTAGCAGTTCTGTAAAAACACTTTCTTTAGTGAGATAAATATAATTTTGGATTGCTTATTTAATAACAGGTGAGATTTATGCAGCATACAGTCCCATTCTCTCCTTCTAATAGAGACTCACTGATCCACTTGCACAACACAGACCTCTAAAAGGTTGAGACCTCCGCCTGAGATCTGTAACTGTTATTAAACTCTTAGCCATGCCATCTCTGTGGGGCACGAGCACATCCCACAGCATTTCTCTTTCAATACTGACATCTGTATTATAGATGCTGCAGGAACTAGTAGAGAATGTGACAAGCTGAAGAGCCTCAGACCTTATGTTGTCAAATACTGACAGCTATCTTGAGAGCCTCAGGAGACAGGGCAGAGAAGTGAAAGAGTTTCAGACAAAGTCCTGTGCAGGGATGAATTAGGGACACCTCCCATTGCCACTCAGCACCAGCCAGGTGCCCATATATGGTTGAAATTATGCTGTTTGCTCAGCTTTTCACCCACTTCTCAGCTCAGATCTAGCCTATCACACGTATTAAGTCAACTGCCTGTGTGGCACTTCCTGAAGCACTAGGACAGGCTTGCTTTGGGAACGGACAGAAGAACTGAACATCAGGGCTGGCAGAAGTAAGCAGCATCTGCTGAGCCAGCAGGCACCTTCCCCAGCTCAAGGCAGGGACGTGCCTTTGCGACACTTCTCCCACCAGCAAGAGGCCTGCCTGCATTATGTTAAGAGTGGAGGGATAATTGTGGACAGAAGTTGCCAACCATAGATCCCATTTTAGTTGATTGTCCACTGGCAGGGTGCATCCTCTTCAAGGAGCTGCCTGAGCTTGGGATGTAGTGTGAGTGGTGGGAATTTCCTTCAAAGCCCCATCACCTGCTGGACTGCACTGCCGTTCTGACTGCTGCTGCCTGACATGGCCAATCCCGAGCGATGGGTCCTTCTCCCAGGGCAAAGCAGCACTTTGTATTGGCAGCATCTCCTACAGACCTGGGCCAGTGACTGTGCAGGGGGAGAACTGCCCCAGAACAGAATGAGAGCTTCTGACCTCCAGAGCACAGCATGAGGTGGTTTTTCCCTTCCCAAGGGAACTCCTGAAGAAGCAAACATCGTTCTAAATGACGCAGATGTGAAAGAGCAACAGGGATAGGGGAGGAGAATGTATTGTTTAAATGGAAATTTCTTCATTTATCCCGTTCGTTTCCTATCGGTGCACCTAGCACTCACAGGAGCACCGTCTGGATGAGTAGCAGGGGTGGGGCAGGCTGCCTCTGGACGGGGAGTTCCGGCGGGCCCGGGAGCCCGGCGGGAGGCCGCGCAGTGCCCTCTGCTGGGCGCCAGCCGCTCCGCAACGTCATCTCCTGACCGAAAAAAGGTTTGAAGGTAAGGAATGGAAGATGACGATTTGCTTACTCACACAGAAACTGACTCAACCAGAAATTACCTTTTTCTCTGAAGTTTTTCTTACACGACCTTTTCTATGGCACTTCTTTTTCACTGACATTCCCCCCTAGACTCCCCACTTTGGCTTAAGCCAGGGCTCAGAGGAACTCATCTTGAACTGTATAATATAGACAGAGATGTTTTACATAATTTGAGCCTATTAAATCCTTAGGGTCCACACACCGCTGAAGTAGTTTTTTTTTTTTTAATACCAGAATGCAAAAAAATCACCTCTGAAAACCTCATCTATGTATCCGTAAGGCTATTTATTGGCTTGGTTCAACGTTGAAACTAGAATAAAGCCCCAAGTATGTCAGTTAGGTCAGGTAATAGATTGGACTGAAATCCTTTTGTGAGGTGGAGTTACACCAACCAAATGTATAAAATTTCATGATGAATAAATGTATGTATTTTTCAGTGTGTTTCTATTAGAAGTTTACATTTGGTAAAAGAAAGTTCATACCTCATATATTTTTATTCCTCAGACTTCTATAGGTCTAAACATTTACATTACTCCTATAAAAGAATGTTTGCACATAGTTGTTAACTGCCACGTTTGCTGTATATTTGCATATTACTCAGTCCTCTGAAGATGCAAACATGATCTTTCTATAAACAGCATGTTATTTACAAAAAGGCAGGCTTTAGTATTTCCATTGGTTTTAAAATGGGAGTGAAACAAATTTTGGTTTTCCAACCGAAAGAAAACCAAGACCTGTTAAGAAAATAAAATACCCAGCAGAAAGCCCACCCTACAGTTGTTGTTTCCTGGCTGCTGTCTGGCAGGGATCTTGCAGGCACTAATAGCATCCTGCTCCCAGCAGGTATGTCCTGTTTTGGAGAGAGAACAAACTTGGGCTATAAACTATAAAACTCCTATAAAAAGCTTTTTTTTTTTTTTTAATTATTCTTATTCATGATAGTTTCTAGTTTCTCAGATTTGTCTCACAGACGACTTGCTGGCGCTGTTAGCAGTGAAACAAGCAGTAGTATCATGCCACAACAGGCTGCTTTGAAGGCTGAGCTGGCACCTCTGCCACGCAGCGCTCGCAGCAGCTGGGCGAG
>NW_008633786.1:8554-8904 GCF_000691845.1 Merops nubicus | reverse complement strand
CCATCTGAAGCAACCCGCCGAGACGCCCCCGGGCCGAGCGGCCAGGCGCGGGGCGGGCTCTCGTCACGGCCACAGACACGCAGGTAGTGCGTGAGTTGCGCGCTAACAGAACGGGGCTCACTCTCAGGCCATCCCCTTTTACCGGGACCGGGGCCGACCTGGCGGGGAGAGCGGTGTGGGAGAGCAGGGGGAGCAGATTTCATATGGCCGTGATCAGATCGTGTGCTAGGCAGAGCAGGGAGCAGCTCTGTGCCGAGCGAGCTACCACAGGCTCTGACTACTACACACGAGAGCATTGGAAGGGTCCACAATAGGCCGACAAACCTTTATGGCTTTTTTTTCCCCTTTGT
>NW_008633786.1:6093-8523 GCF_000691845.1 Merops nubicus | reverse complement strand
TGGCTTGAGCTGCCATTTGGTTGCTCTTAGCTACTTCAACTACTTGAGTGTCTTCCTCTCTTTTCTCCCATAAATCTTCATGAGATCAGCAATATGGATGTGGGACAATAGAGATTTCAAATTAATCATCAAAGAACCCATCCCAAAAGAAACAACTAAAGTAGGGCACAGCTCTATGAAGTTCTCTGTTTTTTTGTTTGTTTGGTTGTTTTTTTTTGATAAACTGTAATGAAATCCCAGTGTCCTAGTTTCATCTGCTAAAAAGGATATTTCTAAGACTGTGAAGCTGAAGCTAACCTTTCATGAGCTGTCATCCCTCTGCCGTACAGGTAGCACCTGCAGTACAGACTGAAGGCCACTGACAAGCTTGTAGACAAGCTGAAACTTGTGCAGTGACCGATGTGGGTTTGTTTTTCTTCTTTCTCCTTAAAGATTGCACTGTAGCACCTTAACAATTTGGGCTGGTTTTCTCTGTGTGTGCACAAAATTCTCTCACCTGCACTTTATGTTGGTCTTCAAATTTGTTAACAGGAGAGAATACATCAAAACCCAAACTCAGATCTTGACTATAGGTGACAATAGGCTGACATGACAAGGTCTAGCTGTCCAGAGACTGAAGGGAAAAAAGCACACGTTAAAAGACTTCTGATGCTGTCTCTCTCTCCCTCACTAGGCAGATCTGTCCCCCAGCTTTGTAAGTTGTGAAGTGCACTGAAAATAGCAGCAGTAGCTGCTTTGTAGAGTATTTTCTAAGCTTTTCTTAAAATTTTCTTAAAATGTGTATTTTTGCCATATTTTGCATAGTGCATGATATGCACTCCTTGTATTAACAACACTTAACTTGTATTTGTGCACTTCCTAGATGGTTGTTAGTTACCACAGCGACAGCAAAGGCCATTAGCTAAGTTGGGTGTTTTTAAGGAAACATTGTCATTTATGCCTGTTACCCCTGCACCACCCCCCAGTTTAAATCTGCTCTCGGGCAGCAGCAGTTTTCAGGCTGGGATTAATTCCGCTCCTCTTCCTCGTATGAGTTTGCAGCCGTGCCAGGTCCCTGAGGGCCTGTGGCTGCAGGACAGCTCTACAGGTGGCCAAGCCCAGACACGCACTGGCCAGAGTGTTACCAGACCCTGTGCACAGGACTACTCAGGTGTATGCCTCACCTGTTGTAGGTGACCACAGAGGGGGGACACCTGTGCTGAAGAGACACTCCCATACCTGGCAGTGGTTTCAAATATGTTGTAGGCTAAATTAGCCAAAGCACAGCTGCCTGTTGCTGAGGTGAAGGAAGATGGGATTCCAGAAGTTACCAGTTAGGTATTTTCTTCCTCCAGCAACATTCCTGCAACTGAAGAAGCATTGTCCATATCCCACATCTGAGCTTACGGCCCTTTAAAGTTTGAATTGTCACTGATGTTCAAGTAACATTAATTGTTAGGCCCAAGTGACCAGTGAAACAACTTGTTTTAAATGCCACTGTCAGAGATCAGTCACACTGGGTGGAAGATACTTGTCACTGGTAAGACAGACGACCTAATCGTTTGCCTGATTTTTTAAATCCTCTGGTTTTTTACATTTTAACTGCAGTCTAAGAGACAAACTATATTCAGTCCAATGCTGCCCATATTTTGACAGTAGCCTTCTATCCCAAATCCTTCCTTAGCCTGGAGCAAATGTCACATTTCTGTTTATTATTTTGTGGAAGAGGAAGGTGAGAGGCTAGGGATCTATTAACCTTGTTTAAGCAGTAATTTTTCTCACAGTTATAACTGAGTAATAAAGCAAATGTAAAATCTGTCAGTTCATGGGAAAAAAGCCTACATCAGTCATATGTTAGTAGTACAGGATAATACTAATTTTTGGTAACCTGGAGTATGTGGTGGCACTGAAAATTTGCATAGTAGCAGCATCCCTAAGAAACACATTGCGCAGGTGACTTGGTCCTAGAGTTATTTTGGCAACATGAAATTACTCTTTGGTGCTATGTGCAGTGGTGTTCAGTTGCACTAGAGATTAATCATTTGTACTAGCTTTGGAAAAACAGATTCCAAAGAGAGGAAAACAAACAAACAAACAAACAATAAAAAACACTAGGAGGGAAATAAAATGAGGCTTCCTCCTGCTTGGAGGAGGAGTTTTAAAGATGTGTGCCAAAACTCTCTTCTAGTTTTCAGGAGAACAGTGAAATTCATAAATGGTAACTGCAGGCTTGTAATTGCCCCGTTTCTGCATACGGAATGGAATTCGTTTCAATGACATCTGTGACAACAGACCTGGGCTCCCCTTACAGTCAGTGGAGACATTTTTAGGGCAAGACCTGTGAATACTAAGATTCTCTCTCGTTTTATGCATTTCACTGGATGACTCCCACATTTATTTCCTGAGTTGGAAAGGAAAATTAACATCCACATATGGGAGAGTATTACAAAT
>NW_008633786.1:0-6062 GCF_000691845.1 Merops nubicus | reverse complement strand
TGCTGAACCCTGCTGCAGGTGCACTGCCTGCCCTCATTTCACAACCGTGACTGCGAAGGTGTGACTCTGTATGTTTGTTCCTCACAAGAGGAAGAAGGAAGAATGTGGATTTTTTCATGTGACCTGTGCTGAGGAACAGTCACAGAAATGCAGCAAGCACCTTTGTGTGCTCAGCTAAGAGCACACAAAACAATCCTTTGTCTGTTGTGGGGACAATGGGCTCAGTTCTTTTCCATTAAAGTCACCTGAATTCTTCCATTTATGTGAATGGAAGAGGATCAAGCTTCAGGGCTCAAATAAGACAATAAAGAAGGTTATCACATATTTGCATAAGATCCAATTGTTGACGTTCCTCACCTGGCTTCCCTAAACATCACCTGCACACTTCCTGAGCTCTTTGGAATGGTAATTGGCTCAGGAGCCAGAAAGCAAATACACCGATCACTCACACTTCAAAACAGTAGCTGAGAAGAGATGGGTTTTTTAAAAAGTCAGCTGAAGAAAGATGCTGCCTCTCAGCTGGTTCACAGTATCCCCCTCCTCTAAGGAGCTGCAGTTCTGTGCCAGCCAGCATGCTCCACAGCACCTGTGAGAATTTGGTGTTCTCCAGCTCCTTCTGACTTCCAGAGGGTATCCTGAACTGAGCAGACTCTCTGAAAAAGAAGTGGTGTGGTTCTTCTCAAAACAGAGACAATATGTCAGTATGGTCTGATTGAAGCAATAATTTGCTTAAAAAATGAATTCCTCAACATTTCCCACCTATCAACTTCTCAAACCACTTTTGGGTACAGCCATGGGATTATAGAAGCTGCAAGGGAAGAACTCTAAAAACAGTTAAATAGCCATTACAAAACAAAGCACCAAGTAAGCCAGGTTTGCACGCATTTCTCGCTCTGCTCATGGTGAGAAAAACAGAACCCATCAGTCTGAAAGATGAGCCAGATATTGCAGCTGCCTTCTTCCCCATGTTAATACAAGCCAACTGATCACTAATTTGGGCTCAGGAAGAGAATTTCTTTTAGAGCATATTGGCAGAAAACTTGGAACTTCTCCAGTTCTTGAACAGATGTTTGCATTTGGATGAGGAAGAACACACACGTCCTGATCAGTGCGGGATGTTTGTTTTTTGATGCTGGAGAGCTCCTTGATACAGCTGAGGGTGAGGCTAGCTTTGAAAAAAACCCATATGCTAGTGTTTTCAGGAAATGTACTGGGTTAGTTTATCATCTTATTGAAATGATCTGATGTTAGGCCATGTCTTACATTTTAGGTATCCTACACTTGTGTAAATGAAAGAGAAAATAATAATGGTTGTTTCCATATAATTTGAGTTCCACCAGATAAAACAACCCTAATATTTAAGATGAATCAAAAGTGATGATGTCTGCTATTACAGGGAAGTATCTTTTTTTGGATGACCTGATGTTAGAGAAGTTTTCAATAAGAGCTTACCTGGACAAACACGTCACTCTTTCTGTAGCTCTAGCAAGATTCCTCCTGGAATATCACCTACATGAAGGTCAGCTATGGCCTTTCTATACGATCTTTCTATGGCCTATAGTCACTTCAGATGACTTTTTAAAAAGCCCATCTGGCTTCTACTCATTCTTTCTCTTCTTTTCATTTCTTTCCTGTTATCTTGGAGAATTCTTCATCCTCTTCACCCCACAGAAACCAGGGAAGCATACCTACCAAGAAATACATAACATCAAATGTCAGTTCTGTTCCATTTGCTTAAAAGAAGCACTCTGTTATCATCCTTTGAGCATTTCCACTAAATGCTAAGTAGGTCTTTCATAACTACAACCCCATACGGATTTGTCCTCATCAGTAATGCTGCTTTTCATTATTTTTTCCACTGGCTGAAACTCTTCCAGTGCTGTCAGTGAAAAGCTGAAAAAAAAAACTAACCAACCTGCGTATTATGAGGTGAAACAGGACAGGAATTGGCTATAATTTGAGGATGTAGAAATCAAGAGTCCGAAAGATGAGAGGCAAAACTTCAAAGAGGGAAAATAAGATTTGGAATTAAATATCTGGAAAGACCATAGTAAAATCCTTAATATAATGAAAAAATCTTTCACAAAAAAGAAAAGGGGAATACTCTGATCTGGACTTCTAAAAACCATACTGGAAAATTATAAAGAAACAAAATTGTTTGGATCTATTATCCCTGAAAAGTGAGGGTAGTTCAGAGACATAGAAATAAATCTACATAAATTGAATATAGGAGTTCTGTGTATTATTTATTCTTGGAAGACAACCACTGAGGCAAGTTTTGTGCAATACACCCCGACAAGCAACACATCCCTGATACCGCTGCGAATGTCAACCTCAAGCTGACAATTCTCCGCTGAGTGTAGAGGGTTGGTGGAAATGCACGGTCATGCTGCCTGTCCATCTCTACCAATAGCAAGGGCTTGCTCTGTGATGCCTCTTCTTATCTCCAGACTATTCTCACGAACAGTCATCAAAAGAATAGACACAGTTGGGTCACAGAGGCTATCAACCTGCAAACTTGAGTCCAATACATCAAAATTTGCTCGTGCTTGCTCCTAGCCACCCTGGGGCATGATCACACCAGAGAATTCATCCTGCTGCTCCTGCTTTCCTCCCACTGAGCCTTCAAACAAGCAACAAACAAAGGCTTCTTTTTCTTAGGGAAATCTGGTCTAATATTACTGCTGCATTCTTAAGACTACTCAAAATTTAAATATTTATTTTACTGTTCAAAAGCAGCAGACAACATTTAAATTCAGGAAATATTAGCTGAGCTCTGCTGTACCTTAGATACTGCTTCCCCCATAGTAACAAACAGCAAGTTTTAGTGAAGAAACCACCTGTAACAAACATTATGAATTATTCTAAAAAAAAAACAAAACTTGGTCATTTCTTTAGCAATGGTGCATATATAGTTTCTAGTTGGGAAAAAAAAATTATGCTAAAACTTTTTTTTTTTTAAGTCAACATTTAATTGTAATTAACATTTAATTTTAAATAACGTTCATTTTTACAGAACATTTTTGCTTTATTTTTCTGCTCTCTAGGTGAAATCTCTATTTCTTAGTTTCATTTCTTCATGACATGGCAGAACGATCCAGCCATTCAAACTTGTTATAAGCAGAAACAACTCCTTCAAAAAAGCCAACATCTTTCTCAAGAATATTGTACCACTTCTGTTAACCCAGGTCCTCTTGCACCACTACCCAGGTGGTGCTTTTGCCTGTACCATGTTACCTATTGCTACTATTACATTAAAGAATTCAACTGATGGGCCTTCAGTTGCTCAGAAGTGACAGCAACGAACAGCACACAATAAAGTTTCAGTGGTTTACTGCCAATGGAAGTGACATAGGTAACCAGGTTACTTTCACTTTCTAAATCTATCTGTGCAAAAATGAGACAAGTAGCATAAAATCATCTGAGACTTAGCCTCATTACCCTGAGTTGTCACAACACATGAAAAAGCAGCTGTTTTTACTGGTGTTTTGGATTTTAAGACAAAGGTGTGCTCTAAGGAATATGAACGCACTGAGTTGCAGACTTCCTGGTTTTTTGGCCAAAGTGACACCAGTGTAATAAAGAACGTTTTGAAAGTGCTGCCAACAATTTTGTTTTCGTTCATTTTTATGAACTTGCCAATACATTGCTCACTAAGGCAAAGCCATCTACAGCTACAATTACTCAACATCTTAGACAGAGATGTATGAAAATCACTGTCATGTAGGATACTGGCTTGCCAGCTGCACGACCTCAACTAGAATCTGAAGAAAATAAACCTTGCAGACTGCCAGCACATGAGCTGCTGATGTCTGTGCTGGTCAGACAAAGTCAATGAAGTTCAACACACCAGTTTTGTCACAGGACTAGCCATGGAGCCATCTAGCACAGACCATGTATTCACAGAACTGTAGGAAAAAAAGGAGGCTTGAAGGGATCCTCTGGAGGCCATCAAAGCAGAGCCAGCTTTGCAGCAGGTCAGGTTGTGCCAGGCCTCATCCGGTTAGGCTCCAAAAATATCCAAGGACGGAGACTATACAGCCTGTGCTGCTCCTTAACCTCTACTCTGGACCACGCCATCCTGGAATGTTTTCTACAGGATTTAGTGCTGGTCCCTTACCTATAGGTAGGAATGTAAGACAGAAGGGGTTTGGGGGGGTTGGATTTCGTTTTTCATTTTACTCTTGAATTCAATCATCTCTGATGCTTTATATATTTGTATATTTGCTTTATACAAATAAGTTTGCCAGATGTCATATTTTTCCCCACTTTTTTTCAGATTCCTGAAATACAAATGAAACATACTGAAAAATGTACTGGGCTCCCCAGGATGTTTCAAGACTACACAAGTTTGTTTGTTTGTTTGTTTCCTGATGCTTACCAATTATTATTATTAATGTAGTAAAGAACAGAAAATATCTGAAAGAGAGGCAGAGATGAAATCTTGACCTTTTCATAATTCTATCTGCTTTATGCCATTCAGTAGGAAAAAGTATATTGCTAAAAAGTGTACCACTACTTTTGTTTTCTTCTATATTTGTTGTGACCAATATTTGATAGAAATTCTGCAACAGCCTTGGGAAAGTGAAGTGCTGGGGTTTAAAGCCCCAGCCCTGAATGAGGGTTGGCATACAGATGATGTCCACAGCCAGGCAAGAAAGACCCTTCTGACTGGTTTTCACTCAGGGTCTGGCCAGCCTTGGGTGGGAACTGATTAGGGGATCACCACCAGGTGCCCCCACCTTCCATATTAACTTGGAGGTGGGGCAAGAAGCCACCTCTATAAGAGCTGACTCTGCTTGTGGTGGGTTTGGGAGGTTTGGCTATGCAGTGCATGTGTTGTGTAGGGACTCTGGTTATTGAAAGGGGCTCCCTGACTCTTCACAGCAAGTGGAGTTCCCAGGGTGGTGGAGCAAGATCATGAGTGTCTCTCTGGGAGACTACTATGTACTTGGACTCATTGCCTGGCTGATTCCATCTCCCATGGCATGGTTCTGGAGGCAGCTTGCTCTCCTCTTCACACAATGTGTTGTGGGTGAGTGCATTGACTTGCTCCTCCCTCCAGTTGTCAGGGACTTTGGATCTCTGGTGTACCATGTGGTAGTGGAGGGAGGAGTTTGGCTGCCGGTCTGCCCATTAATGACAATGTCATTCCATATTGAGCAAGCGGTCAGTAGAAGGGAACGACAGGATTGGCTGTCAAAATCAGGTTTGTTGGCAGGTGAGTGGGTTTTAAAAGGCTAAACTTTTTTGATGCTTTCTTTAAAATTCTCTGAAATGATTCCTCAAGATAAAATGTCACTCAGCTTCCTTAAGTAATATTTAGCACAAGTAATTTTGTTCTTCTTTAAAGCTAAATCAAGTAGCTCTTATTATGGGCAAGAACAGTCTAAACTGCTGCTGCTTCCAGTTGGAGGATATGAGTTAATCAGATGCCTCAAGCTATCAACTGCTACAGTGAGCAAAGCTTGACTATGGAGCACACTCGTGTGTACCAGACAGAAACCTGCCTTCCCTGTCCCCTGTACTGCTGTCAGTACAGACTGATTCACCTCACGATGGAAACTGCTCTTCAGAAATAAACTGTTGCAGATACAGCTCTCAACAACCTTTGGGAGACAAACAAGCAAGCGATTCAATGCGTATATACATTTTCTTGCAATGAAGCTTACATCACACTCCTGTCTAATGTGATGCTTTTGGAAAGGTGTATTTGGAGAGATTTAGTGTCATCAGTGCTGACAGATTATTTTGTATACCAAAACATTCTCAGAGAAAGGATGGCGCAAAGCGTAAGGCTTCAGCATAAAACGCAAAACGTTGACGCTTTTCTTCTTGCTCAAGTATCTTTTGTATTATCTGCTGAAAATGTGGCAACGTTCAGGGTTATGACTGAGAACACAGCGCAGGGCAACGCGGCCCCCGCTGGGAACGAGTACAACAGCCCCCCGCAGCCGCCTCCTCGGGACAGCCCCTCAGCGCCTGCGGGGACGGGAAACATTTCGGGACGGGCGAGCGAGCACGGGGGGCCTGGCGGGGGCAGGGCGCACGGAGCGCTAGAG
>NW_008633785.1:0-1421 GCF_000691845.1 Merops nubicus | reverse complement strand
CCTCTTAGCCTCTCGGTCCACCATCACATTTCCTGTTTCCTGAGTGGTTCTTCCTCTCTGATGAGATAGCCACCTTTTCCAGTAACTGAACTGCATCCAGCAGTTTGAGGATTTCTTCAGCGTGTTTTATGTGCTTTCCTTGGGTGGATAAGAGTCCTCTTTCTCTCCATACTGCTCCACGAGCATGTATTACTCCAAATGCATATTTAGAGTCAGTCCAAATGTTGATCCTGCTTCCTTTTGGCAATTCCAGGGCTCAAGACAGGGAATGATTTCTGCCTTCTGGGCTGAGGTGTTGGGAGGAAGGGCCCTGGGCTCTATCCCCTGGTCAGTAGTGGTTACTGCATATCCTGCTTTGCGGATGAAGCTGCTCCCGTCTGTGTACCGAGCATCCTCAGCGTCCTCTAGTGGCTCCTCCCTGAGGTCCAGTCGGCTGGAGTACACTGCTTCAGTCGTTTCAAGGCAGTCGTGTGACACTGGTTCTCCTGTGGTCCCACCGAGGAAAGATGCTGGATTGACAATGTTAGTAACCACTATTTCTATATCGTCCTGTTCCAGCATGATGGCTTGATCTTTAAGGAATCGTTGTGGTGATAGCCAGTGCCCCCCTTTCATCTCCAACACAGCTGACACTGTGTGAGGCATGCACACCATCATCTTCTGGCCCAGTGTGAAATTACATGCCTCTTGGATGTTAAGTACAAATACTGCAACTGCTTGCAGGCAGCTGGGCCATCCTTTGCTTACTTTGTCAAGCTGTTTAGAAAAATAGGCCATTGCTCTTTTGTATGAGCCTAAATTCTGGGCCAAAACTCCTAAGACTCTTCCTTGTTTCTCATGAGAGAATAACCAGAAGGGCTTGGTGGTGTCCGGTAACCCTAAGGCTGGTGCCTTCATTAATTCTTTCTTTAGCTGATGAAAGGCCCTGTCTGCTTCTCTGTTCCATGTCTTTTGGACTTGTTTTTAGAAGTTCATAAAATGGTTTTACCAAAAGTCCATGGTCACGGATCCACAAAGGACACCACCCCATGATACCTGAAAAGGTGCAGAGTTCCTTAACCATCTATGGTCTGGGAGTCTGGCAGATGGGCTCCTTTGTCGCCGTCCCCAAGTTTGGCCTGCTGTGATTTCGTATCCGAGGTAGGTCACCTGTTGCTGTGCCACTTGGGGTTTCTGTGGAGATACTCAATAGCCATTTAGTCCAAGAAAACTTAAAAAACTGATAGTCCATTCCAGGCACATCTCTTTTGTTTCTGTGGCTATCAAACATCGTCTAAATATTGTAACACTACCCCATTACCAGATGGGCGTTCCCACACCTCCAGATCTTTGGTGGAGCTGCGGGTCAAGGTGGAAAATGATGGAAGAGGACAGCGATGGATCTATGGCTGAAGATGGAGCAAGAAAGAAGAGGACAGCGG
>NW_008633784.1:365-641 GCF_000691845.1 Merops nubicus | reverse complement strand
GGGGGGGAGATCTGCCCGCAGGTGGCACAGCTCTGTGTGCCCAGGGGTGCAGATGCACCCAAAATACAGCCTGGGGGGATGTGGTGTGACCCCAGATGGACACTTCTCACATCCCTGCTCCTGCCAGGCCTCAGTTTCCCTACCCATAAAATGAGCCTCATGCCCAGGAGCTTTCAGGTGCTTTGAGACAGCCCGTGGGGCCATGCCCCACCCCAGCCACCTTCGCAGGGACAAAGCCCAGCTCAGTGTCACCCAGAGGTGGCTCTGGGCCTGCCA
>NW_008633784.1:0-228 GCF_000691845.1 Merops nubicus | reverse complement strand
TCGTTCCCCCCCGCCAAGCCCCCGCCTCCCCCGCCAGCGGGCCCCAAACCCGTCTGTTATCAACACCCCCATGTTACTTTAACCTCTGGGGCCCTTCCAGAAAAAAACAACTTCAGCAAAGCAAGGCAGGACCAGGAAAGGCTGGAGGGTTGTCTGCCAAAAGCACCCACTGCCAGGGCCCCCCCTGCAACCCGAGCGACTGCGGGGACAAGGGGGAGCACGCTGGGC
>NW_008633783.1:0-50219 GCF_000691845.1 Merops nubicus | reverse complement strand
GAGCCGCGGCGTGGAGGCGGCTTCCCCCGTCTGCGAGCCTGGCTGCAGCCAAACGGTGAGATTTGGCTTTTGGCATCGGAACCTGGCGCGGTGCAGGTTGAACGACAGAGCTGGACGCCGCTAATACTCCTACGCCAAGACTGGTGGTTACCCGGCTTTTTCTTCCCTGGCGAGCGTGGGGCTGGTAGAATTCGGTTGTCAGGCTGAGGTGGTTGCAGGATGTTAACTATTTTGCTATTCCAAATGGGACCTGAGTCTTTTACGTGTAAAACGAGCAGAGAATTGGCTGGGGGAGCAACTATTATGGGTGCCAAAAGTTGGCTAAATACATACAGCTGCAGAAGGGGTCTTTAGGGGCTCTTCCTCTTATAGCTGTAACTCTAAGGCAGCAACTCTATGTTCTGTTAAGGGAATAAAATTTGAGCACAAAAGGCAGAAACCTCATCCCCTTCCCCAGTTTTAAATAGCTTCCCTTCTGCCTGGCACGGGCGAGATAGGTTGGATCGCGGAGGATTCTCAGTAGTGTTACAGCCTACTGTTCTTATTCGCTCCGCTGGGACTGATAATACAGTGTTATAATAGTAGTACAGCAAGGGGTGCTAGTCAGAGTTGGCAGGGAAGACCGGATTGCTCTGCAAAGTTGGGATGTGAAAAGGAATCCCAGCTCAGAGTTAAAGCCCGCATACTGGCATCTTCCCCTCCTCTCTTTAGGCCATAGACTACAAACATGCTAGGAAGACAGCTATTGACAATTTGCAGATTTTTCTGCCTTCAGAAAAAGCTCTTGTTTCAAGCTCCAAGTTCCAAGCTGTGACTTGGATCTTAAAGCCCTCATCTGGGTGAAGTTTTAGAGCAGTGGCTGTATTGTTTCAGAGCAATCCTGTGCTTGGGACTTGCAGCTCATATGTTCTCTTTAAGTTACTCTGTGATTTCCTGCCCTTGCCTTGTCCAAATACACACCACAAGACCATTTTTTTCTATGCTTTCTGACACTTTGTGCCATATGTGCTGCAGGTACTTCCCCTGTGTGCAGTCATTACACAGGCAACACTTGCTGCTTGCCCGTGCAGTACAACCCACAGGTTTACACTCAGATGCAGTTACACTGCTGCCTACTCCTCATACCGTCCGTCAGTCACTGCCACCACATACGTCAGACATCCACCCACGTTCTGTGCAGTGCCCCCAGATATGCCCCCATGCCCCTGCGTCTCCGTGAGCCTGCACACCCGTGCCCGTAGCACATCGAGGATGAGCTCTGTTCTGGGCAGGAGGAGAACTTCTGCCCCCAGCCACAGAGCCCTGAAACCGTCTTGCTGACAGACTCACCAAGTAGCACTGGGGATGTCTCTGTCCCATTCCCTGGTGCTTGTGGGGAGGGGGAGATGACTGAAGGGGGATTCCTCCTCCTTGGTTCCACCACTCTGGGACTGCAGTCTCTCTGGGAGCTGAAGCTGTAGTAGCCTAGCCAGCAAGGAGCTTTTAAAACCTGGTTCGCCTCTCTCCACGTGACTCTTACTGCCTTAATAATCTGCACTGACTTCCTACGCTAGACAACAGCACTCCCATATTGCTTCTGGAAAAACAAGGCCTTGCTAAGGAACACCCTTTTCCCCACAAAGGTCTCAATTAGCTGAGCTTGATCATGATGTCTATGGTGGGAGGAATCTAGAAAGCCCCCGCTTATTTCCTAAGAGAATTAAGTCACTGTGCTTATATATGTATGCCTTTAGTTCTTGCATGGGAAGTGTGCACAATCTGGTTAATATCTGCTGCACCCTCAAGGTAAGAAACTCCTCAATTGGATTTTATAAAAAGTTGCTTAATCTTGAATCTGTCTGGATCTTGTTCTGCCTAATGGAGCCTGACAGCGGGTAGAGTTGAAGTCAGAGAAGGTAATATTGTGTTTAGAAAGCTCAATGGAGCCAGGCAAGATGTCAGGGTGTTAGTGATATTGCACTGTTGACTGGGAAATAGGTTACAGTTTATTTTAGAAAATAGTCAGGTGTTGCTAGGCCAGTCACCAGTTAATCAAATTCTTGTCTATCACTCTCTGTGTTCAGATATGTTTTTGGAACTCACCCTCTACAGGTGGTGCATCTGAGGCTTGGTTCGTATTGTGTCTGATACCCTTGATGAAAGAACTTGGCAGTTGAGCCAAACAAGACAGTGGCTAAGAGGGGATATGATTGCTGCATAAATAAATTGAGGTAAATGTCACTGAGGAAAAAAACTGCCACTACCACCATTTAAACCAAAGGACAAAGGAATCATTACAAATTTATTCTGGAAAATGAGAAGAAGAGTCCTAACTGTCAAAGCAGTGGAAAGAAGTGAGGACTGAAGACCTGGGTTTTAGGATATTGCTTTATGAGCAGGGTTGTATGATAGAGTTGGTTATGAGAGCTGGGACTTGGTCTTGTGGACACAGGACCCCACTTTTTTTCTTATAATCCAAGATGTAAGGAAAAGAATAATAAAAGGCAGTGGATATATACACCAACTATTTCATTTCGTGTCCTGGTACATCCACAGAAACTGAGCTCATTCTGGCCTTGGGGCCCACTGGCACAGAAAGACTAAACATTTTTCAAATGAAGTACATAAGCTGAATGGAGTTAGCTTTGGTTATTCTGTGTTAAGAGAAACTTGGGGAATAGCCAGTTGCTGCAGGAACTGGGAACAAAGTAGACATCAGCCTTCTAACCGAATCAATACTAAAATGATTTCCAGTGATAGGAACATGGCAGTGGCAGGGGTGCCCATCCTTCTAGGTTAGCAGGTAAAGGATACCACACTACAGACTGGACAAGATACCTGTTGATAACAGGTCTGTCAGCTCCAACTTCTTGGAGTCTTTATGAGTGGGCTGGGCAGGTTTGCTTTGTGGTATCTCTAAAATCATGTTGCCATTCCAACAGTATTTAAAAGCTTTGCATTGTACTGTTAGTAGGCTATTGTCAGAGTATCTCTTCCCTAGAGCCAAAGAAATTAATCTCTTTCACTGAGAGGGCCTGTTTCGCTTGGTCCAACCCTGCATTTTGACAGTTAGTATCTGTCATGCTATGAACTGTCTTCAGTCTGAAAAGAAATACTCTAAAAGCACTCCACAGTGTTTTGGTATTCTATTTATGCAGAATGCCAAGTTCTAAGTGAAGCCAAGACCTCTTCCTGCTTTTTCTTCCTTATCAAGTTACTTCAGATTATCAAAAACAAATGTCTCTTAAGCTGTTTCTCCTGGGATCTGCTATCCCTTGGCATCCCATCGAGGGAGCTGTCAGTGTCACCCAAGCAAGATATCCCATAGCATCTTTGTAATTTTATCAAATACAGAATGTGTCTATGTGTGTAGGATGGTGTTGAAGTCTGGGAGGTTTATCCCTCACAGTTTCACCACTGCCCCCTCACTATAGGCATAAAATCTTTCCCTCACTTTGGCCTCTTTCAGCTTACTAGTGTTTACTGTCTGTTAAAGATTGTAAATCTGCTTTGGAACATTTCATGCCAAAAGTAGTTAAGTTCCAGCTTCAACAATATTCTCACTACCTGATTTGAACTGCTACCTCTTGCTGCTGCTCTAGCACCAGGTTTGTTCTGTCTCAGAGTTAGTTCAATGAGAGCAATTTGCAAAGCTGCATGTAAGTGGGATGGAACTGGGAACACTCCCAGTTTCTGTCTGACTGGACGTGAGGTGCTCTCCATCCTCCTCCCTGCATCTTGGCTTCTGCAGGAGAGAATCCAGGTGCAGGGTCCAGAAGGAAGCAAGGACACCCACTGACCTCCTCCCTGCATTGAACAGTAAGAGAGAACCAGAACACCTGCATCTACTGTAGTCCATCCTCCAGGTTCACCGTGTCATGTGTCAATATAATCTTCCTCTTTTCTAGTTAGAATAAACCTTTCTGGAGCAAAGGTGGCCTAGATTTCAGTCATACTAGCATTTAAAGAAACAGTAATAATTCCCAGGATTATGAGGCAAGACTTTAATGAGAAGGGGATCTTGCTTGCCTTTTTTCACACTTGTATTGGTTGTCCACAGACAAGTTATAAACACCCAAGTCATTCTGCTCTGTCATTTCCCTAATTCATAAAGACCAGGTTCAACATTTTATTGAGTTTGATTCCATCCTGTTTCTGTTACTTGAGGGTTCCTTTTTTTCCCTGTGTACGTTCCATTCTTCACTGATTTAATATTGCCTGCCAACTTCTTCATCTCCAAATTTCATTACCAAACACAAACTTTTGGGTGCATATAATTAATGCAAATATTTAATAAGCTCATTCCCAGTAACAGATCTTTCACGATGGGTAATCTCACTCCAAGCCTGTAATTATCTTCAGAGCACAACATACTATTATATCCTCTTTAGTCAGTTCCTTTCTTGTCTTCACAATTCTATTTATCTCCATCTCTTCTGCTCAGACTAACAATTTTAAGTGTCATTGTGGCAGCTGCTTTTCTGAAGTCGTGATAGATTAATATCTACCACATTTTCCTTGCTTTTAAAAAAGGCAGTTACCAGCATAAGGTACGAGCTTTGGGAAGCTCGTTTTACCTGTAGAAGTCTTCTGTGCTTATAAGCCTACAAGCAGCATTTTTGAAAAGTTTTTTAGTTTAGGAACTCCTCATGGTTGCAGGATTATGTGTGTCTCCCTAAATCAAGGCAGTTGTAAGATGTTTCATAATTTCTGTCTTCTGCAAACCCTGGACAAGACATCTTAATGTTTAGAGCTAGACTGGGAGATGACCCAAAATATATAATGATATGAAAACTCATTGAGTTTCAGATGATCCTAAGATGAGATTTTTTTACTGCACTGCTGATGGCAAGGTCCTAGGTTTTATTTTCCTTTTGTTGAAAGGACTGAACAAAAACCAGAAGCAATCTGTCTTTGCTTGCTGTGAAGACCTGCCCTTTCTCTTGGCGCCGGTCTCTTGCTGATATCTTTGCTTGAACAGCAAGTAAAATATGTCCGACTGTGTAGGGTGCAAAAAAGACTGAGAATGAGCACTGATATTGTGCTTAATTAGAAATAGGCACCTCAACCTGGGCTTCTGATCTTAAGGTTGTGTACTATACTGATCGTTGAACATACTCAAAGCCTATCTGTGTGTAGCTTCATTCATTTTAAGAGGCATCTATATCTGAAGAGACAATAGGACTCTTTCTTTTTTCAAATGCAAAACAGCTGATTTCACCGATTACACTAAAGCCCAAACCATGAGAACATTTGAATTATTCACTGTTGGTGCTTTCTACTAGGCCTAATATTAACATTTGGGACTAAAATATTTCCTTTGATACAAAAACAGAACTGCCTTTCTGGCCAGTGAGAATGGTATGCACAGATCAGTAGAGGAGATGCTGAAATGAGAACCTCACTTATCTAAATTCTGTTTGTATTTTTTGGCTTTTCGAAGAGTACTCGGAAACAAGTGAGTTGTGCTTAATAAAATTGCCTTTTCAGTAGGGGAAGGTGTGCAAGCAGCAGCTCACACTACTGTTGCCCAAGGCTTACGCTGCCATTATATCCAGATCAGGGTTCTGTTGTGCTAGATGCTGAACATGCAGAAGCACAGAAAAAAAGTCAGATTCACCTTATCTGCCTAGAAGCAATTAGCTTTCCATTGCCGGTGGCTCGAGAGGAAGTCCACTGTGTCTGCCAGTGGTCCTGAGGCAACTGATTTCCTTAAGCTTTGGGAACTGTGATTCCATCTTTTTGTGATGGAAAGAAATAAAAAGAAAACAATAGCTAATCAAAAATAGTCTCCTTCAAAACACTGGACAAGACCAGTCCTTTACCTCTTTTAAAAACAAAGTGAATCTGTAAAAATACAAACACACAAAAGGATCCAAGTCCTATCATGAGTGTTAGTTGAAAAGTCAAAGATAATTTCTTCTCAAAGGTTAGGAACTTTTGTGTATGTTTTGCCTTATATAAGTTTACACATTCATCTTACAGGTGTTTTGACGTGGTCACCTCATGTAGAGGTTTGAATGGGTTTTGCTTTCACTGTCCAAAGCCTTTGCACTTCTGTAGCAATAGGTCCATCAAGTTGTGAACTGATTTAGTACTTGGAAACCTCCAGTTGCCCTCCCTTGTAGCATTTATCCTGAGTGCAGCACTGAGTAGCAAATTAGCTTCCCAGCTAACGTTGACTAGTTTGGACAGTTACAAGTAAATTGTTTTTGTTGAGCTGATTGTTTTAAAATTAAGCCTCCAAGCACCACAAGCATCAGCAATGCCGAAGGAGACTCGGAGCCTGTCTTCAAAGTTATGACAAGTCAGGTACTTGGCAGTTTTCACAATGACCTATATTTTAATATGGGCTATTGGATTATTTCTAAAGAGGCTTCTTAGCCATAAAAGAATTATGCTCATTGGCTGGGCTGTGGCAAAATTACAATTGAATTAGGGATTGAAATAATTTAGGATCCAGCTGGACAAGTTGTCCCTGCGGCTGAGCAGTAACAGATGTATTAAGGATTGGAAATTGCACAGAACAAAAAGGTATAATTGATCTAAGGTAACCTCACTACTTTATATTAAATAAATCAATGCTGATAAGCTGAAAGGTTAGAAGCAAGAAACTGAATTGAAGGAAGGTAGATCTGGGAAAAAGCAAGTCTAGGTAGAACAAGTTAACTTTTAGGACTTAAATGGGGCAGGGATTGTGAGCTCTCCAAGTGCAGTGGCTATGAGTTCCCAAATCAGCAGGAGCTCTGGGGAGCGTTGGGTAAAGTAGAGGAGGGGATTCCAAACTGCACATCCTTGCAGAAGGGAGGTGTTTTCTAAGTGAGAAAAAAAAGAGAAAAAAATTATCTCTCTGTTAATTTGTGCATCTAAAATCATTTGTCCCTGAAAGCCATAGGCGACCCACAGCCCTTGCTCTCACAGGCAGGCACCTGTGTATGTCACTGCACTTCAGCTCTGGGACTGAAAGGGGAGGCTGCACTGTGACAGCCACCTCACACACAGCAGCAGGTGATTTAGGAGGGCAGTGTGTGTGTGTGTGTGTGTTCGTGTGTGTTAAAAGAATCAGGTGGAACCAAAATGTTGGCTGGTAATGTAGGATACAATAAATTCCTCTTGGAGATACCTCATGCTTGAACACAGGCAAATGGAGCTTTATGGGAGTGGGAGGCTATAGAACAAAGGAAAAAAAAAAGTTTCTGGCTGTATCTATTCTTTGAAAAGTCAGAGACAAACTTTACACAGTGAGAGAACTTCAAATAAACGCATGTATGTATTTAATGTAGATGGAAATGCTGAAGGGTGGTAGAAGACAGGATTTCCCTGTTGTTACTCTCTTAACTTCTGATTCCTTTTCTGCATTTCTTTTGCAAAGAATAAAAGAAAGAGGAAAAAAACCAAACTTGTGTTATTGCTTTGAGTGTACATATATTAAAGCGAACAGGTGTTTGCCTAATTGAAGCTGAGGAGCGGGGGTACACAGCCTGGCAGAGCCACCATGGCCTCGATGAGGATGCTGCAGCCAGTTCTGTTGCCGTGTGCCCCACGGAGCAGATAGAGCAGGTGCCAGGCTGGGCCCGTGTTCGTCCGGATCGAGGCTGTTGGGCAAGTGTCCAGAGAGCCAGTACTGCCAGGGCTGTGACTCTGGGTTCTGAGCGGCGCTGCTCTTGTGGCACCCCACTGGCCGGGGGTGCGGTGTGAGCAGCTCCCGAGAGATTGCAGGGGAAGGCAGGCCAAGAGGCGACTGGTTGGCTTGCCCTGAAGCTCCACCTGCTGGTGTCCCTCACTGGAGCTCCCGTTGGAGAGCTCTGCAGTGGAGGATGCACAGCAGCGGGGACTGGTGCTCGTGCTGAACCTGAAACTTCAGAAAGGTCCTTTAGGAGAAGCTGGGTCTTGACCTGTGCGCCTGTTCTTCTGCTCCTAGCAAATACCGTAGACCTCCAGAAAGGCAGAGGTCGGTGGCTTGCTACAGAAACTAGACACCTGCTTTCACAATAAGGGAGACACAAACCTCCTTAATGATGCGGCAAATACACTGGGTTAAAGCCTGTATTTGAGACCTGTGAAGGGCAATGTTAAAAGTCAATTCCACCTGCAAAGTCAAGTAGCTGAAGTTTAGGAAATATTGTCAAGCTAATGTTTTAGTGAAGATTTTGCTGTGGCACAAGCAAACAGAGGAGGTGTTAGCTCTCAGAGCACGGCTGTGCTGCTGGCATTCCGCTGACAACCAGCCCTCTCCCACACCAGATGCCTTCTGTGTCTGCCATTTCCAGGAATTGAAATTTTTGTGACCCACTAATTCCATGTAGGTTTCCTAAAGCCAATACCAAATTTTGCCTGATTGCTCCTTGTCCTAAGCAGACAAGAATCTTTGACGTAAAAGGAAGGGGAATGAAAATGCAGATTTTAAAGTTAGATTTGAAGAATTGGTTGTTTCTCTGCTCATTTCAAATGAATAAGCTGAGATGTAACCAGCAAGTAAACACACAGACATCCCTCCTTGCTGTGATTTAGTTTTCAAACTGCTTTTAAAGTGTATTGCTTGCATCTCAGGAAAACATAACATAACCATAGAAATAGCTAAACATAAAACTATCTAGTTAAAAGATATGATACTTTGCCCAGCCAAAGCTTCTAATTTTGTTTATTTATTGAAAGAGCAGACGTACCAGAAGATTAATCAGCATGAGAAACATTATACTCTGAAGAAAAGATGTATCCTCAACATGAAAAAATCTCTTTTGCTTTCAGAATATTTGCACCATTCTCTTGGTTTCTAAGTTATGATGAGAGTGTATAATTCCTTGTGGTCAAGGTCCAAAATTATTATTCATGGGGAAACTGCGATGGGGAAGTTGAGTATGTTCACCTTTGTACTGTCGTTAACAATTTCTGTGCTGATCCTGAGAGAATGTTGTGACTCACTTGATAGTAGGGTCTAGAACCCTACTGTAATAGCAAGTCTACAGTGAGCTTTGTCCTGTGCTCACGTGGTCAGAGACGGGGACCCAAGATTACGGTGGTGACAGATTAGAGGGAGAGCAGAAGCGATACTTTATCAGTGGCTCAGATTATGCTATGGAAGAGGTCATCTGCTAGACCATGGACAGAATCAGATCCTCTGAACATTAATTCTTAACTTTTCTGTAGGCTGAGGAGGATACATCTGCAGACTCTACAGTCTCTGTTCTACCTGAAATCCATCTCCTGGCTAGCTTAATGTTGGGATACACATTATATTACACATTCACGTCTTCTGATACACATTAGAATACAAAGATTTTAGCATTCCCAGGAGGGATCGTGGTGGCAAGTATGGTCACACTGGGATTCCACTCTGGTGACTTCATGAGGTACAAGGAAGAGCTGACAGCTATGCTCTTTTTCCTTCTTAGGGAACTTGTGCTTTTGCAGCCTCTCCATTCACTGTCCCACTTGTGATTTCTTATATCCCATCACAGATCATGGTAACTAACTGATTAGTCCACGTAATCTCAGCAGAAGAGTGTTCTGCCCACCTTCCCTGTGCCTGCAGTTTGGGTTTTTCACATTTAGGGGCAGGGAACATGACTTTGCTGGAAAGGCAAAGCAAGCTGCTACACAGTTTATCTCTAGCATGGCAGAACACTGCGCTGTGTGCTCGCCCACCCTCCATCTGTGCCTCTGCCACTGGCGAGCTGCGGCCGCTCTTCTTTTAGGCTGTGGGTCCAGCATGGGAACCCAAATGACACCATTCTGTCCTAAGTGATGCCGTTTGTACACTAAGGGCAGCACAGTGGGAATGGGGGGGGGGGGACCTGGGCCTCCCCTCACTGCACAACAGGGGGAACTGGGGTGATGCAAATACAGTCTCTCTTCTGGCCATGGAGAGGAAGGCAGAGAAACGAGCACAGCGTGGATCAGCAGCACATGCTTCGAAAGGATCTCCTCCAGAAGGGAATCTCTTATTCAAGAGATTCTGAGCGTGCCAGCCCAGGCAGCGAGTGCCTGGCAGTGAGGCTGAGTTGGAATGGAGCTGGGAGGGCTCTTGGGTGCTGTGGCATGGTGCAGATGGGTGGCTATACTGCAGTTGCCCAGGGCTGCCAGCTTGCTCAATCCTCACAGTATTGAGGATAGTTTCATGAAATCCCGCCTTCTGAATTCACCTGATTCTATTAGAAACTCAGTTTCCAGAAATAGTTTCTATTCAAGAGGGAACAGATACTTTTGTAGCTGATGGGGCTGGAAACAAGAAGGCTAGTAAAAATAAATGCCTTACTATGTTTTGGGAAAAAAAAGAAAAAAAAAAAAGGAAAAAAACTCAAAAGATTAATTTAGGAGGATTTTTTTTTTTTTTGGTGTGTTCTTTAATATCTTTTGGAGAGAGCAACCACTTGAGCCTCTTTCTGTGCATTCAGGGAGACAGCTCAGAATCTTTCTAAGATGCATCACATTCTGCAGGTCTACCATGGTAGGGGGTAGAGACTGCCTTGCTTAGGACCTGGATGTGCTGGCAGCTGAGAGCTGTTTTGATTAGGTTGCAAGAAGGAATAAGCTAGTATGTTTGCTGGACTCTAGTCTCTGGCTAGCACAGTAGCCCTTTCAATAAATTAGGAAGTATAGAGGAAATTATGGGGAAGTGTGAGGATGGGTTGTTTGTGTGCAGCAGTTCTTTGAAGCTCCCTGCATCTTGTTTTCATTAGAGTTGCCTTCTAGGAGACCTTAGGTCAAACTTAGAAGGCAAACTCTACTTTGAAGGAGTATCATGTATTTAGTTAGGACAGTATGTGCTGACTCCACAAAGTGAGAAGAGAGGAAATAAGAAGATAAAACCAAATTAGGTTTGTATGGTCAATAACTTCATCACTGAGAGGGCTACTGAAGGCACAACTACCTATGTACTATGTCTTGGTCAGTTACTAGTTCATTTGCTTCTTTTGCTTCTAGAATTGCTGCAGTTGTCTTCAACATGTCCCTTTCCTAAGGGCTGCAGCCCCCACAGCTCTTGATCTGGGTTTCTGTAAGGAGGCGTAGGCAGGGTTTAATGCAGCAACAGCACTTCAGTATTGTCTTTCCCAATAAATTAATCATTAATATCAACCACTGACACCCACATTATGTATCTTATACTTTTCCCTAGTTTCTCTTACCCTCATTCTTTTTTCCCTTCTGAGTTAATCTCAGCAAAACTTTGTTGCAGTCCCTGCTGTGGGTGAGTCTCTGCAGCCCCTACGGGAAGAGGGAGAAAAGGGGTCAGAGCTACAGAGGCGGCAGAAGGACACAGTTGTCTTACTGGAAGGAGTATGAGGCCAGGAGCAGAAAAGTGCTGGAAGCTTCGTGCTGTGTTTCTGTGGTATAACAGCACAGCTCTGATGGCACACTAATTCAGTTTTTTTACATTTAGGAACCACTAAGGCAGTACTGATGCTTCCTTAACTGTGCTAGTTCATTATCATACAATGTAATTATCTGATTCTGGTGTACAGTTTGTAGGACTTATTTTCTGGGGCCTGTTTCTTGGCAGATCTAGCTGATAATGCAGCTTCCAAAAATGTATGTTAAAGGGTTAGAGTGCTGTGCTGAGTAAGTTGTTCTTTGTATTTTGGTGGGGCTTGGGGCCCTGTTGGGCTCCATAAAATGTCTAGCATAAGGCCAGTCCAAGCCCCAAAGAATCCAGGTTAAAAAAAACCCAAAAACTAATGGATAAGAATATGTAACAGGCTTAAGTCAAAATCCCAACCTTTTGGAAAGAATTTGGATGTAAATTGGATCATGGCAGCTCCGGAGGGCTTGTAATTAAAAATGCCAAATAAATCTGTTAGGAGCCTTACTATGTCAATGCTGACATGAACATTAGGCTGCCTTACTGGGGTTGATAGAGGCTTTCTTCCCTCTTGTTTAATAATGCATTTCCTCCTGGAGGAAAACTGTGGTGGTAAAACTCAGCAAAGCCAACAATGTGGCTCATAAACAAATTCATTTCCTTCTTCAAACATTGTTTCATTCAAGAGCAATACATTCAAAGTTCCTTTTAGCATTGAGTATTTAATTGGTTCCTGGAGCAGCCATTCTTTGAGTCTCCCTTGAAATTTGCTGAATTTCTTAAAATCTGCTGTGATCTCCTGTTGGGAATGCATCCTTTACTGAATTGCCACAAGGGAATGGCCTTGATAACGTGCTTGATTGATGATTTTATTTGGACTTTCTTAGGAAAACCTCATGCATTTCTTTTTAATGGGGAGCATTTGCTTGTAATGTGTAAAAAAATCACCCTTAATATTTTTCTAGGGGGATGGAACTGAGTTGTGGGATTGTTTAATGATTTTTTTTAAAACAAACAAATGAGGGAGACCTGTTCCTGGCATGAGGAGGTCTCATTCTGTCGGCCTCTGAGAACCTCAGCTGTTCTGCTTTCCCAGAAACTGATGTAGTAAGGCCCAGGGAAGGGGTAAGAGGGCACTTCCATTTGTTTAACATCAGTCATAGCTTTTGCACATTTCTTGATTCGTTGTTTGTTTGTTTGTTTGTTTGTTTTTCACACGCTACTGTGATGTGCAGATGTGATTTGAATACAGGTTTTGTTATTGACTATATGGTCTCTTTGCCTCCAGTTAGTAAGTGTAGCTATTTGAAATGCAAATGTTTGCAGTGTTTATTGTTCTGCACAGAGACAGAAATGGAGAGGAAAAAGGTAAGGGAGAAGTGATACGATTTAAAAGGTTTTGTGGCTTAAGACTGAGTGCTGACTAGATCAGGGAGGAATAAACACCCATTTGGGAAGTGTTTCAGCAATTAAAAAACCAAGCTCATTTTATTATGTTCTGTAGGAACAAATGAAATTCAGATTGCTAGTTGCCAGACACACATTGAAACAGTTACGCAACTGAAGATACCTTGATTTTAGCACAAATGTTGTCTGGATGAGCATTAATATTTCCTGGAAGGCTGTGTTTAGGTTAGTGGAATGTATTTTCTCTTTTTTTGGGATGGTTTGGAATTTTTAAAAATGTTCTTGTCCAGTCAAGGAGTAGGCGATACACCACGTGATTGCAACCATATAGCAGGAGTGGTAAGTAAGGCTAAAGCTGTGGAAGACAGTCTGTGGTGTAACCCAGGGCTGACTGTGTTCAGTTAGAACTATTCATTAGAAGCTCTCTCATGATGAGTGAATTCTGAGGAAATCAGCACTGGCTTTTGAACCCTTTATCAATTAATGAGAAAGCAAGATTATATTGAGTGTGGAGGTGAACATTGGCTTGCTATAGTAGAAGCTCATGAACAAGAGTAGGCCAGAGCAAAATGAGGCACTGTGGCAATGTTCCCTCACTCAGCCCTGAATAAGGAAAGAACTGGATAGAACTTGTCTTTGTTGGAAGAAAGCCTACCCGTGGAGACGTGCCCTGTGAGCCGGCAGCAGCTCTCGGGGCAGTAACTAAGTGTGTGTGCTGCTGCGCCGGGTAAATGAGGGGAGCTCCCGTGTGCACAGGTGAGGCCTTCAGCAGGGACAGTCCTGGGCTTTGCTGCAAACACTGGCCTTTCTCCCCACTGCACTGCTTACCAGAGATGACTGCGCTTACCGCTGTAAGCCGAACAAGCTGTATCATCCTGCTGCTGCACCTCTAGTTGCAGTGACTTGTCCTTCCACCAGCACTGTGGATGCTGCCTGGCTCCTCCTCAGCCTTTGCCCTGAGAAGCAATGGGGGGAAGAATGGCTTGTGCTTTTTTTACCCGTCCTGTGCTTAGGTCCTCCAAAGAGCTTATTTTCACATTAAAATGAAGTTATTAGGGATTTTCTTCTCTTCTGTCACACCCTCCTTGTGCCCTGCACTTGGCTGGGCTGTGTTTTCTGAAGAAACAGACTGAAAATGTATCTTAATGATACTTGGTCCTCTAAACTGTAGGTGGCTTCTGGAAAAAGGTACTTTAGGCACAGAGGCACCTTTGAGCTTTAAACGACATAACCTTTGGTCTCTGGGTGCTTCCACATGCCATTTTTCTAGAGATCAAGGTACAGTTGTACCTATTTGAGATGCTTCCTCTGAAGGATGTGCTTCTGAAGAAATAAAAAAGAGCTCTTGACTTTTTAGTCATTCCCCATTGTCTGAAAGTGGGTGCTACCAGTGGGCCACAGGCATCTGGCTAGTGCTGAGCTTCTAACCCAAGATGAGTATTCTTGTTTGATGGTTCATTTCACCACTAAAGACACGAGCTATGGATTTCTAGTAGCTGAAGACTCTGCATCTATGTATGTCTTTTATTTCATAGAGTATGGGTGACCTGATTGCAGTAGGACTGGTTTTAAGGGAGAAGAGATGCTTACCTTATCATCCTGGCTTTATTATAGTTAAGGTTGCATCTGAAACAATTGTCAAGGTGTTTTATTTACTGATGTTTTTAATTAGGAACCATCACTAGGTTAGAAAGTATTGGTGGGATACCCTGATGGTTAGGCCTGATCTAGGATCAGAATTGGATTAGAATATATTTTTCATGTAACAACAGTTACAGTGTGGAAGTTTTAATATTTTAAAGAAAGGGATTGAATACTTAAATTTTTTTTTGTATTTATAACACAAATTGCTTTCAGGGAAACATCTAATGATTAGGAATGATTCAGTCATGATGAAATACTCTGCCTTACACAGTGATATAGCTAAAGGACACTTCAAGCTGGCTTCTTTTTGTATGACTGGTGTGATATATTCCCAAGAGACTGAAGCACTTTCTAAGGAGGGAATACATTGTCCTTGTCACATCAACAGTCCTTTCTTAGGTACATTGTGACATCCTTTTTGTGGGATGTGTTTGTCATCGTGCTGTATGGGAGATGTGTGCGTAATGAAGCCAGCGAAAATAAACAGTGTTTTCCCCCCTTACGAATATTTGATCTACAATTTATTTATCCAGCCAGACGTGGACTAATAGCATGTCAAATGTTGCCTGTTTGTTTTCCTGTTGACATATTTCCATCAGCAGTGTCTTCTTTATTATGGACAGGAAGAATATTAGCAGACTTATAAAACAATGGCTTAACGAGACCAATTCTTTGATGTAAGCTAGATGGACTCCACTTGGGAAAATAATAAGAGATTAGGTGGAGGGGAGGGCTTTTTTTGTCTACTGTGAAATTGTTCACATTAGGCTGGAAGAAGAGTAAATTGAGACTGACTGACTCCATCAGAAGGTCAGGCACTGACTGGTGCTGTCAGGCTGGTGTCTGCTAGGGCAGAGCTTGCCTGCATACTCCTAGATAACTCTGTGGAGACCTGAGATCTCTTTCTTTTGCACCTTAGCATGCACCAAGTCCTGGTGGAAAAAATCAGGCTTGGTATCACTGAAAATGTCTAGTGACAGCAAGCAAGTTAGAGATAGCTGCAGGTAAGAAGTACAAGTACTTTGACAGGGAAAAGGATGCTAAAAGAGTCCAGATGCATCATCTTGCCATAAATGATAAAATCTGTTTTATCTATGCTTTTCATGAGCTGATGCTGAAATCACCTTCTCCCATCTGAAAAAAAAAAAAAAAAATCAGTGAGTGTGTTAAAGTGAAGAACATCAACTTTGATGATGGGGTTTGGGACACCCTGAGCACCCCTGGGTGATTCACTTAATCAGGAGGCAGAACTCTTGTTTTTCTGCCTCTGCTATGCTGGTACCCTCCTGTGTAACTTTTAGCAAGGTAGTTGTTTTCCTTTTTCCTTGTCTGTTTATAAAGTGTTACCCAGGAAAGATAGAGACTGTTATTATGTGCTTTATACAATACTTAGTTCAATGGCTGTTTCTTCTGCTGGAGCTGCCAAGTCCATTGTAACGGAGAGTTTGGCAAAAGTTGTCTCTTATTACTTGCAATTGTTTGCAGGGCTGGTTCTCTTTGGTCCAGAGAGTATCTTTTGTACCGAAAGAGAGGACTCCGCTACATAAAGCGTAGAGTTTTGCTTTTAAAACTGGCAATAGCAAAGGTAGAAAGAACAACTCCTGCTCGTCTTTATTTCAAAGGTTGTTTTAGGTTTTGTGTGTCTTTGAGTGAACAGTAGTTGAGACCTGCCCTCAAAGAGCAGAGGTGAGAATGCTGCTGTTCCTCTCTCCCCAGTGGATACGGACAGGGGACTTCTCTGCTTACAAGAGAGAGGCTGCCAAAGACATGTCATTAAATAACATTAGGAGGCTGGCATGCTTTCATTCGGAAGACCAGCATACAAAATCTAAACATTTTAAATGATTTCTGCTTTGAATGGCTGCTGTAGCTCATGGCTGGTTATCTCTTGTTTCAAAGACTTCCGGCATTGAGGAAAACAGCTTTCCTAAAAGCTGATGGCAGTTCTGGTGTGACTCCTTCTAGTCTCCTACACTTTTTCCTGTTCGTCTCTTTTTTACATTTTAAGAAAACATTTTGAATTTTCCTGCAATCTTTGATATCAGGAGATAGGAACAGAAAGACAGACTTGCATATCTAATTGTGCACTTGGCCTTATCTTTGCCTGCAAGGCTGATGTTTACCTTTGAAAAGGAAATTATTCTTTTTGAACAATTATAGTCCCTAAGCTTTCATCATGTCTCTCTAATTTGTAGTGCTTTGCTTCTAGTGCGCTGTCAGATGCTTAGTGAAGTTTTAGGAAGATAATGTCCTTAACAAAGGGGAAGTAATTTGTAAATTTTTTTAGAAGAAGAAAGCTCTTTTTAACAATAATCTGAGCTGATCAAAATGTTCTTGATAAACTGGTCTTTTAAATTCAGTGAATATAAAGCTGAGATACTGTAGTAGGAAGGAATGAGCAGTTATAGGATGACAATGAGGGGGAAGCCGGTTAAGGAACAGCTCTTTAAAGAGGATCCAGGGCTTGCAGATCTGCCTGTGAGTGGGCAATGCCCTGTGGCTTCAGAAAAGCCAAGCCTTATGCTGGATATGTGCGAGCAGGAATCCTGAGTGCAAGCTACGGAAAGAAAGCCTTCTAGCCTCCTGAGGGATGGCGGGGCTGGAGCTGAAGCGCTACCTCCGGAGAACCTAGCTGAAAATAATCAGTAGTCTAGAAAGTGCAGCCTGTGAGGAAAGAAGGAAAGAAAGATTTTGCTTTTTGGCTCACAGCAGGCAGGGAAATGCAGGAGTGGAAGAGGCATGATGATAAGCTCTGGGTATAAGTCTGTGCAGATATAAATAGTTACCCTACGGAGAAATAGAAATTAATGCATTCTCGTGAGCAAGGTGAACACAAAACCTAGTGACTTCAGCTGCAGAAGCGTTCAGGTTAGACCGTGAGGAAAACTTCCAACAGTAGAAGCCGTTAGGCAAGGGACTAGACTGGCAAGGCTGTGCCGTCGTCTTCCGGGGAGGCGTGTAATGACAGGTCTCATCTAATGTATTCCCACTTCTGCAAACAAATTCTGTTTGCTGGGTTTATAGGGAGGGAATGTTTCTTTCTGTGTGTTTATGGGGTATTCTTGCTAATACCAAACCCATAATGAAAAATAAACTGTGACATTCTCACAATGCCTCAGTTTTGTTCCCAGTTCCTAGAAAATACCAATTCCCTGGTCTCTTTTATAAATGCCATGACTGGTTTTAATGGTTCCTGTCATAGTACTGTCACACTTTTAAATGGAGTCTCATGCAGGCATTGTGCAGCCTCAGGAGATAACCCACTCAAGGAGACTTGTAGAACCAAGGGAAACATGCTCTTACCTGTGCCCAGTTTAGAACAAAGCAATGTGCATGCAGGCATAGTGTTAAAGATGAGCATTGCTTAAACCTCATTTTAACATGCAAAAGCAAGCTTTCCATAGAGTGTTTTCTACGTAGATTTAAGAAGTTAGTATCATTGTTTTACTTTCAGCACACCAAAGTATGTAATAGTGTGAAAACAGAATAACTGTGACATAAGAGTCGAGGAGGGTCGTATATTTACTTACAATCTGTTGCAGTGTGGGGACCTTTAAAAAGGCCAGCAGTGGACAGTGCCTAGCTAGGGTAATGAAATATTTCCTATTATAATATTTTCTGTGTTTCTGAAGTCTCACAAGCTAAGCTGTGGTTATTACAGAATGAATATTTTAGACTAAGAGGATGGCATAATAAATGAAAACTTCCATAAAACATAATCAGTTGTGATACTATTTTCCTTGGTGATGGTGGGGTAATTCTTACCACTGTTAACAATTACTAGCCATGGAATTTTGTCTTGTTATCTAATTATTAGTATTACTGTGTGATTTTAAGAAGTACAGAGTATCTGGTCGATGCCCACAGGATTAAGCATACACTTAAGGGCTTAGCAGAAGTTGGGTCCTTAAGTGACCCTTCTGTATTTCCTTTGTCATGGCACTAAACCTGCTGCACTTCTTGAACTTTATCTGAGTAAGTGCTGCATACTGTATTTATATCAGACACATTTTTTTGTTTGCATTTTGGCTTTATGAAATGTCAGAATCAATCTTATATTAATGAAATGTCCAAATTTCATCTCAGCTATGAATGTAGCTGCTAATCCTGTAAGATGTTTACTTTCTGCCTCTCTGGCTATGTATAGTAACAGAGAGTCTACCAACTTAAGCACTGCTGACAAACGTCTCTCTACCGCTAGTCAGTCTAATAAATGTTATTTCATTGAGTGAAGATTTAAAATGAATTAATTAAATGTCATTAAAATCCCTTGCAACCTTTGACAAGTTTGCTCTTACTGCAGGCCAGTAGAAGTAGTTACCTGAATGCTGCATAAGTAACCCTGAATCCCACCCAATTAAGTAGTTTTTATACTTTAATCTTACAGTTTATTAACTTTAATCCTCGTGGAATATAGCTTTTGATGGTAGTGGCTGCGTTTGGGGCAGAAATGCGGAGAGAGAAGGTAGAGAAGAAAGGCAGGCTCTTCCAAGGGATGCAAAACTGAGAGGAAAAATGTAAGCCGAAGGCCGCTCTGAACAGAGTCTAGCCTGCCCAGCAGATCATACTGAGTGTAGCTACAACCTTTCAAATCCTTCTTCATGACTGATTTTAAATTTTTTACTGTGGCCTTCTCAAAGTGAGAGGTATGTAATCCTCGGCATGAAACCTCAGGCTGCTCTGCTGTGGTCTGACAGCTCCCAGGCAGACTGCCCGCAGAGGAGTGCGTGTGTGTGTGATGGCTGGTTTTTACATTTAGTATATAGGCCTCAGGCCCCGATTTTCCACATGCATGCATTCTGTGTAGCCCTTGGCACCCATGCAAACACCACCAGAAGCCTACCCAGGCAGAACAGCGTGTTTATTTGCACTGGCATAGTGCCTGAGGAGTTAGCCAGGAGCAGGACCTTGATGAGCTGACCATCACAGAAACAAAGATGTCAACAAGTGTTTCTCAGATTTCTGATACCCAGGGAACACTTTGTTTTTGATGGGAATTAGTAGGCAGGTAATGGGTGTGGACGAGCAGCCCTTACCCTGTGCAGCAGTCCTATGAATGGTCATTAGACATAGCACGACTCTTCTTTGGACTCCCAGGGCTCTTAGTCCTGCCAGGTTCTTGAGAGGGTTTAAACAGCTAAAGCACACAGATATCTTGCAAAATTTCCTTTGGGAATCATTTGGGAATCACCTCACCTCCCCCTCCCTCCCCTCCCCATGGAGCAAACTGGTGAAGAAGATTTAACACTCCCAGGAAGACTGTGGGAATACAATTTGGCACCAACTCGTTCTGATGTAGGTGAGTACAAAAGCTCAGAAGCAGCAGCCACTGCCTGATGCTGCACAGCTATTGACTTGGAAAACAGGAGATGCGTTTTCAGATGCTTTCCATCAAAGTGTTACTGTTCTGCTGATGGACAGCAGCCAGCCAGGAATGATGTGATTTTGGCAGTTGAGGTTAGACAGTTTTCAGAAAACACAAAAAACAGTAGCCTATGGACCTATGTTCTTGAGAATTAGTTGTGTTTTCCTCTTGTAATAGGCTTGTCCTTATCTGATTCTCACTCTTGTTAACACTGCTGAGTTTCTATATGCTTTACAGTGTCTTATTTTGGTATCTGTGGTGATTTATCATCAAATCATTGTTATAGCATGGCAGAGAAATAATGATTAAATAAATTGTTTCCTATGGTGACGTGGGATAAAATACACCTTTCTACTAGCTCAGCAGTGCAGGACTCCAAATAATCCTTGAGGAGCCCGTAGACTTAAGAACTCACACCTCAGGAAGTCTCAGGGAGAAAGGTGTCATCCCTCAATGCCCGACTGAGAACCATCTGCTTAGTATTTTTAACCTCTTTCTGGTTAGTTCTTGCTCTGCCACTTAATGTAATGCCCATTTATTGCAGACTACTTTTAGTTTGGTCCTTGTAAAAGCTCTCCGAGGGACAATGATGCCTAGAAATTAATGTATTCCCTTCCTGCACATCAAGCAGGTGTGTGGATATTGAGTTAGTGTCTCTAACGTTTAGCTGATTTCTTTTCAGAGCACAGCTGAATCACTGCTACATACGAAACCTATTTGTGGCCTTCCCTCCTTAAATTATTGAGATGTGTAGATTTATATAGACAACGTTTTTGGCTTTAATTGCAAAGCGCTTGTGTGACTTGCAGGTTTTTATAAAAATACTAGTGCTAAATATGCTCCGATACTGGACAGCATAGTGCTCCAGTTGAGTGTGGCTGGGTTCAACAGGAGCATGTGTAAGGCACCCTTGGCATTCTGAGCCCTCGAAGTGGTTACCTCTGCCATATTTGTCCACTGGTTGTCTTCAAAATGGTTATGCTGGTTGAAAAGCTGAGGACTTCAGTTAACATGCTAGGTAAAAGTGTCCTTGCCAAGGCATTAACAGGTATTCCAGCTAACTACAGCCAGGTTAGGGTTCTCCTGCTTCTCCTTCTCTGGAATGAAAGAAAATCCTCATGTTTATATTATACAAAGCCAAGATTGTTACTTCTCAGCTGTGGTTGATGCTTTATTTTCCATCAGAAAACAGAAGTAGCTATCCACATACCTGCAAATCTTCATATCCACTCTTGCTGAGGCAGTCAACAGAAATTATTCTTTGTAAGAGCATCAGTTCTATCCTACTTTTCTAGCCTTACCATAAAGAAAAGTACCATCACACTCAGAACTAAAAATGCGAACTTCAGGTTTCATTGTGTTCCTCAAGGGAAAACATTGCAAGGATGACTTCCTGAAAATCCCCCCAGCCCCTTAAGGTAGATAGGGTACCCTACCCACCATGCTGAAAAGACTTAGCTGTTCAGGTAAAGTCTTTTAAAAATATAGATTTATTTTAAGCACAAGAAATATCAGGATAGGAACAGTTATAAACACAGAAAGATTTAACATGGCAATGAGCTTGCAGCCAGACAATGCAAGCAATAACTTGGAGGCAGAGGTGACCATTTCACAGAGCAAAACCTGCTGAAAATTGGTTTTTTTTGGTACTAGACATTCTAGACTTTGCTCACCTTAGTTTTAATTTGAAGATATTCTGTCCCTCCACTCCTTCCAAGTTTTTATTCAGCAGTATTTGTGTAAATACCTATCTATTTTAAATACTGTATAAAGTGCATTCAGGTGAAGGATAGGAAAAGGTAAAGGCCCAATTTCCGGTGCACTAGAGGGGACTGAGGCAAAACATACTCAAATCATGGACTGGAAAGAGCTTGGTTTTGAATCAAACCCTAAGAACATGTTGAGTAATGGCACAGTAATGCAAATATAGTATCTACTCTGATGTTGTCTCCTAGAAACTAACTACTGGAACTATGGCTTGACAGCATATTTGCCTTTTAAGTTTTGTGGAGAAGGGTCACATTCCTCTGTTGATAATTACTAGAATAAAAATATCCTGAAGTTTGAAATGTTCCTCTTAATGTGATCTTGAACAGTTCTTACTGTAATCAACATTCTGTTTGTTTTCAAATAGTTCATTAATTCTTGCGTCTTACTGTCTGCATTTACCTGTGGACTGTGAGCTGCTATCTTGGAATTCCGGTTAGGTTTTTGTAGTTAGAAGAGCAGCCACTTTCACCTTTAACTAGCCTTTAAGTCTATAGGTGTTTCTCATGAGTGAATCAGCATGTCTTGTTCAGAAGCTTAGGCTTTATAGCTCACAAGTGGTTGAGGAAAATCTAAGGACAGCTAAAAGAAAACACCACCTTCAACCCTCAGCTTCTTGTAACTCATTTGTGTCTCTCTGAAACCTGAGAAAGGCTAAGGGATATTGAAAACAGAAACACTCTGGCATAATTTTTTTTTTTGCCTTAAGACATATTAGGAATGTAGACAAATTGAGCAACACCAAAAAATCCACTTGTTTTTACACAAGTGGACTCCTCAGTCTGCATTCTGAGAAATCAGTGAAGTGCTGGAGCTTCTTATCCCTCTTAGCACATCTGTAACTCTTGTGGAAACATGAGAATTGGAAGACAGTGAACAGTGTTACTGGTCTTGCAATGCTGACATCAAGGATAGGATAGTTAGTGATTTTTCCCTTACATTCAAACAGGAATATTTCAATACTCCTGTATTCAGTATTTCAAACAGGAATATTCAAATAGGAATTCAAACAGTGCAACTCCTGCTGATATGGAAGTAAAAAAAAGAAACTTTTTTTTTTAAATTGTAACTTCCATTGCTATTTTATACCACTTGTGTTTATGAATAGCTAGGGACAAAATGTCCTGTAGAATTCAAGAGCTGAATTTTTTTAACTTCTCAGTCATCCTTTTTGTCAGAGGTACTTGAGTTATCCTCTTCATTGCCTTCAGGACAGACTTTATTTCTTGCAGTGGGTGTTGTTTCTGTGGCTGGGATTGTACTCCTCCTGACTGGACTGTGTTTGACTTCAGGTGACTCAATGTCATCATCCTCCTCCAACATATCTAACTGGTATCGCTGTAGCTCTAGGTATGTCGTAAACAATTTGGCATATTCAGGATGCTTGAGTGCAAAGTCCTTGAACTCATCTGAAAAATACGAAACCCACAGATATTATAGTGTAGCAAAAAAATCAATGAAAATTTCAGTGCCTGCTCCTTTTCTTGAAGCTGATCTCCAGTTACTCTCCTCTGAAGCATCTGAGGCATATCACACAAAGTATCCAGGTCTGTGCTTCAGCAGTTTTCCCCAGACACAGGGTATGAGAACCATCAGATAATTTCAGGGATGAAAAAGGTAGGAAGCTCTCGCTGTCGATGTGACTATCAGAGTGCTCTTTGTTACAAAAGGACATAACTTACCATAGGACAGCTTCCCGGTTTCATCTGCATCTATTTCTTTAAAGAGCACAGAAACATCAAGGTCAGGCACCCCCAGAGCTGACTGAATGATAGAGGCAAACTCATCCTGCGTGATTATGCCATCCTCATCCATGTCAAAGAGCTGCAAAGACATCACATGTAGAAGGACTTTAGCATCAGTTTGGTTTCCAGTATTAAAGAGGTGATTTGCAAACAATGCTTGGGATTTGAAGAGACTGGCTGCATCTTTTTCCTCTTTGCAAAAGATTTTATATGTTTTCTTTGGAATAAGACTAAGCAAACACTTAGGAAAGCAACGTACATGCCATAGTTTGGATTAGAATATTCTCTAATAGGAGAAGTATGTAGCAAACCTGCAACAACAAACCTACCTCACAGCATTAGTTCAGTAATAAAACTCCTTCAAAACTGATAAAAACAAAACATAAACAAAGGTTTCTGTTAATTGTCACCACGAGATATGCTAAGGGTCTACTGGATTCAGCCTCTCTGTACTGGAACATCTTAGGTTTTGGCCTTCATTTTCACTAAGTTATGGCACATCTGCCATCAAATTAAACTTGCCATAGTTTATGCTTTGATATAAAATACCTAACTTTTAGTATATGTGATCTGTCACTCACTAAGGAATTGTTGGAATGAATGAGGAATTTTGGTGAGTGGAATGCAGGCAGGAGATGTAACACTGATCATCCCATCCTTCCCAGCACAGTGACAGCAGGCAACTGCTCTGAACCCAGCCCCTTGAGAAATACGAGGGATGGATGGCTGTCATTCCTAAATACTTGCCACAGGCAAACTTTCCCACTGT
This sequence comes from Merops nubicus, assembly GCF_000691845.1. Taxonomy (NCBI): domain Eukaryota; kingdom Metazoa; phylum Chordata; class Aves; order Coraciiformes; family Meropidae; genus Merops; species Merops nubicus. Next base: position 26,244 of record NW_008633783.1, on the reverse strand, counting down.
GAAGGAAAGGGTATTTAGTGGCAGAGAAAACAGGTAGTAAAAGGAAACCCATAGTTCCATTTCAGACTGAAATGGGCTTTTACCAGCTGAACGAGTCATCTCCCACTGAAACTGGGAATGAAAAGAAATTACTAATATTATAATCAGTGCAACCGTTAAGATACTGAAGACTATAGTCTAGAAAACAACACAATCAAACAGCAACAATAGCTGCTAGGCTTGCTTCTTCACAGGAATCTGCAGTGATAAAACATCCCTGAAAAAGCACAATTGAAAATCCCTTTGAACGTCTGTAGCACTTATCTGCAAAGCTGTCAGTAGATATAATGGTTTCCCATAAAAATTCTGGTACTTCCCAAGCATGCATCAGTACCAAAAAGTATCCAGTTTAAGGTGAACATGATCCATATCTCAATATATTGTTCAATATGGTTCATAAGAACAAATCTGTGGGTAAAATAACTGAATCTGTATCAAAGATCTACTAAAAAAGAAGTTACTTAAGCATTTTCCTGTTCAGGGATTCACAGCCTGGGCATCCCTGGATACATACTACCTGCTTGTATCTGAGATCTCAAAAGAGCTCCTGTGCCTTGGCAGCTTGTACTATCAGGGCACCATAGTACAAGCCAATAGATGCTCTTAGATGTAGCCCAATTTTGGATGTGCCAGTCCTGAGTAGTCCTCTTTGATTTTTCTTTTTTCCTCTCCTCTGTGTTAAACAACAGTGCCTCTACTGACTGCTTGACCCAGAAGAGGATATTGCTCCATCTATTGTCTAGTTGTGACATTGAAGAATCACAGCAGAAGAAACCTCAGGCAAAAAAACTGCAAGTGCTGCTGAATCATTTGTGGAGTTAGCCTGCCAAGTTACATATTCATTAGTCGCCTTCATGTGGCTTTTGAAACCCTTTTCTATGAAGCTATGCCTGCAATTCTCCCCCTCCCCTTCCCACTCTAAATGTCAATTGGTTTAAGAGTATTACTCACATTTGCATAACAGATTGAAGCTATAAACTTACAATTTGAAAGCTAACAGATTTACAGTCAGTCTTGATTTGTCAGATTTGTAGATCTATGCTAAATTGAACTTACCTTAAATGCCATCCGAATGGTCTCTTCCGTGTTGGCTGGGTTACAGAGAATAGACAAGCCAATCACATACTCTCTGAAGTCGATGGTGCCATCTCCGTTCTGTAACCAAAATGCACGTGGCAATAGTTGTAGTTAATACTGCAAATCACTTTAAAAGCTGTTTTACAAATCAACATGCATCAAGACAGTTTACAACACTAGAGATATTCATTCTTCCTGGAAAAAATACCTACAGCTCAATAACTATATTAGGGCTGTAGTAGCAATATTTAAATAGTACATATTTAAAGTAGCTACAAATTAGGTATCAATTCCTATCTTACAAATACCCAAACAAAAAAAAAAAAAGATTTGAAAAACCTGACAAGTTTTTCTCTAGTATGTGATCTCCAGGAAGCCTCTAAGAAGAACTGGAATAGGTGTATTTAAGGGAACTGTAGCAGTTTGTGTAGCACTGGCATTTGCTAAAGTTCAGAGACCAGAGCAACATCCTAGAATAAACAGGCCAACAGTGAGTCTGTGTTGCCTTGAGTTAATTCTTCCTAAGAGCCTTCAGCAATTAAAATATATGCCAACAAAAGTACAGCTTGATGATGCAGTAACTCCATGTGGTTTGTCTTTGGCCTTCCTCTGAAGCAGATGCATTACCCTACATGCTGTTGTGAAGCCAATACACTGTCCGACCTCCTAAGCCAGATGTGCAATGAATTCATTGTAACAGCCTCTCTGATAATCCCAGTTGTGATCTGAACAAACATTTCCACGTGTTAACTACAAAGCTACATCAACATAACATGTGAAGCTTGCTTTGAGGAGATTTGCAGTTCTACGTAAGCTGCACTGTATTTGCAGATAGGAAAAATGGCAGATGCCTGTTGAAATACATGCTTAAGTCAACAGTGCTCCTGGGACTGCACTGAAAGTTTATTGAGAGTTTTGGGAAACATCTTGTCTGGGAAAAAGCCATATATAAGGGCTAATGAAAGTATATACTTATATAAGAATATATTATAGTTATATATATAAAAAAATATGTAAAGTATATATACTAATATATGTTAATATATATATTAACATATATATATAGTAATGAAAGTATAGTAGGGATAACTAGTAGCTCATCATTTGGAACAGTCACAATAAGGGCATTCATCACAAATGTTTTAAAAGCAAACAAAAGTGCAAAGCAGAGTTCCCTTTGTGGTGGATGATGTGTTGTCTGTTTCAAGAAGAAAAAGATTTTATTTTTCTTTTTAAATGGGCTCCCCAAGTCTGAGAACAGCACAAAACTTTTTTAGGCAAGTGAGAGAGGGGTGTGGTGTCCTGGGTATGTCTGTAGTGAACAGCCAGAACTAGATTCTATTTCCAGCTCTCCTACCAACTTCTAATGCCCGCTTGAGCATACCAACCTTAACCTTTCTGTTCTCGCTTCTCTGCTGCTGAACAGTGGAATATGGAGCTTGCCAGTGCAGAAACGCTACAGCTGCTCTGTAGAGTGCTTGGAAAATCTTGGGTTCTATGAAATAGGGATTTCTGTTATTGAATTTTGGTTTTAAGATAGTTATTGATTAACAAAATATGTGTAATAATGTATTCAGTACTGACTTGGCTTGATCAAGCTATACATTTGACAGGACTTAACTGCTGAGATACAATTGTATTTAGCTTTCAAAACCAATTCCAGACTGTTTTGCATAGACAACTGTTATTGTCTTTGTGTTGATGGTCTAATCCATCTTTTTTCAAGACATGCAACCTTTGAACATTCTGTACTTTTAATATATGTGAATTTCAGGGAAACTTTTGAAAAATATGAATAGTCTTTAAGTTATTTTTATGTGTGTCTAGGGGACAGAACTTTTGGCAGTTTTTAATCATTAGAAAAGGACAGTGTTCTCTCATAAATGCTCTTGTATTTACTAACCTATTCTTTCATCGTGCCATAGAGTTTGACTTGAAATATTTTGGCTACATAGTAGTTCTTCTAAGAGAGATAACAGATCATATAACTTTAACATGTATCACTATAATCCCACACTTAAAACAACTGAAGCAAGAGTGCAGATAATACCTGTTCAGAGTTCCATGGACTATTATTTGTGGACAATTTTATAGACTGTATTCTTAGCAAAGGATTGCTGAAGTGATTAGAATATTTTCAAAATTTTATTTTTTGAAGTTGAGACTATGTATCATGGGAAAAGAACTGGGAAGTAAACGTGAAATAAAGTAGTCTCATTAAAAGCAACTGCTGAAGTAAGTTAACACAGCTGTGGCTGCCCATGGAAAAAGGACAAGAGCTAATAAGAGTCATATTACTTTCATTAAAGTGCTAAAACCCCATAATCAAAACTGAGTTCACGGAACTCCAGCCATTTCAGTAGGAAATAAAGTTACTGTACTTGCAAGATCAAGTTGTGATTAACTCTACTAAACCCTAGGATGCTGGCTAACTTCCACATGATCTGGCATTTTGGTTAAGGGGAAACGACAGGGTTGTTGCCTGGAAAAAGAGAGGGGAGTTAAACTGCAAATGTAGGAAACCCTTCAGTGCTTGTGTAGCACCACTGCAAACAAGCACTTGCAAGTCTTCCTACAGGTATCTATCTGTGTTTGCAACCTATGCACCCGAGAGTATTTTAAGGAAGCAACATGGGAGCTGAGCTCCAGCTCTCTAAATAGAAAAGTAGAACGTCAATATTTATGTATTTGTATTTATAAAATAATAAAAACTTAGTATAACCTCAATAACACTTGTTTTCTTTAAAGTAACTACTCTTCTGCTACTGTCTTCACTATAGCATGCTATGGGAGCTAGGGTTTTGTTGTTGTTGTTTGGGTTCTTTTTTTTTTTTTTTTTTTTTTTATCTAATCCAGTAAATCTTACACTTTGGGAAACACGAAAGCTTGCACTGTCATAAGCACTCTCCAGTTAGAGTTACTTACACAAGGACTACAAGAGAGATGCAGTCAATAAAGGTTAAAGTACTACTGAAATTACTACTGAAAGCCTCAAGTTTTTTTTCTGTGTAAGGCAACAGGAAAAATCACATGTGTATGTGTGTGCACCACTCATTCGTGTGTAGCTAAGTAAACCCTGCGTCACATACAGGGCTACCACAGAGAAGCCACTATTGGACCATTTTGGGAGGAACTGCAGATGCACCTCTCATGTTCATATCCAGGCTGATCGTGTATGAATCGTGTACGAAGTTACTATTGCTGTAACTCCAGAACTTCCACTGCCTGTTGCTCTATGTGAATTTTAACTAGCCAGAAAGGGAAATTCTGAAGCAAACCTGGTAGCATGGTGCTCACCTGGAGGTATTGTACTGTCCCTTGTGCTCCCTTTCTTATTGCTCAGAGCACAAATGCCACTGGCGATAACACTGCATTCCCACTGAAGAACTGGGAAGGGGGTGAATGCCATTAGGAAGGAGTTGACCTCTTTCATCATAATTTGGGCCAATATGAATATTTCCACTGTTTCTGTCACCAGGATTGGCATTAGACCAAGTGCAGGAGGAAAAAATCTGGGCAAAAGTTGTACTTTTTCCTAAGTTGCAAGTAAACGGTTTCTGCAAGTACACCAGGGAGGAGATTTCATCAGTTGGGAAAATTCTATTTGCCAAGTGTAACTGCAAGATTTAGAAATCAAAGCTGTAGAAAGCCAGAAACAAAGCCAACCCACACAGTACATCATTAGCATTCAGATGCCCTTCAGGTGTTGTTTGGTATATTTCTCAATTAGTCACTGATGTCACCCTGGGGATGGGCACATACAGTCTTCTATCTGGAGACTTTGGCTACTCAACTCATCCTTTCACATTCCAGTCAGCTAGCACACACCCTAGACAATTTTCTTGTAAAGCAGCAGAGAAATCTGCCTTGCTACCTTGCAATGCAAGAGCTGTTTTCAATAACTGTGTAATCGTTAATTCAAAGAAATGTGCCTTTGACAGTTCACGTTACTCTGCTTTCTTTTACTCAAAAGATGACATCTCAGACAGAACTCCATAAGTAGCTTAAGTGGGATGCTGCACCCTGATAACATTTAACTTGGAGAGGCAGAGGTTGATTTTGGCTGGCTGGCTGCTATGCGACTGCATTATTACAGCAAGCTTCTCTAAATATAGATGTAGTATTTTAATTTGTTTTCATTATAATAAGGCTTGAAGGAAAGAAAGAAAAGACTAGTTAATAGAATTGCAGGAAGGAGAAAAAGGTTGTAAAAGTAGCCTTATATAAGTCCTCAATTTTGTCCTGGCCAGAAGGTAGAACTGACAATACCACTCATGTTTTGCTTCAGCAGATATGCATAAAAAAATACAAAAAAGAAGGAAATTAAATATGATTATGTAAATGCAACGATCATTATAGTTACTGCAACTCTTGTGGTTTTCCTCTTGTTAGAAATAACTGCACAACCCTCTTGCCTAGTGATTGCCTTCAGGCTAAAAGAGCTTTATTCCAGCTTAGCAACTGCTGACAAATTGAGCAGTAACATCAACACCAAACTTACAAGTTTTTCATATAATAGTTATGCTTATATCCCACCCCCTTATGTGAAGAAATAACTAAACTTTGATCCTTCAACAAATTCCCTCACTTCAGAGTGTAGAGAGTTTTCTCTGCAGACTTACGCAGCTGTCCAGCTGACTTCAACCTTTCAGAAAAGCAAAGCACAGGAGGAATCACAGCACTTCAAGCTGAGCTATCTACCACTAGCTACCTCTGCCTTAGAACAAGGAAAAGATTACAGTTCTATAGTGCAGGATTCTAGCCTTCCATATATATTTTCCAGACCAAGCTTATTCCTCTCTGCTATGTCTTCATGAATACATGGTCAGCTGAAGCCAGTCTTCAATGGTCACTTCGATCTGTCCATTCCCATCTCGGTCCAGGGACTTGAAGGCCCGGAACATGCTGTCCAGTCGTACCAAGCAGCTAATGAAGCTGTTGAAATCCATGCTGCCGTCCTGGTCGGCGTATCTGCGCAGGACTATCTGGCAGAGCTGGTCGTTCAGATGGAACCCTGCAGCCTTCAGTGCCTCCAGCAGCTGAGCTCTCCCAACAGAACCTGACTGATGGCCAGCATACTGCTTGTAGACACATTGCCATTTCTTGATGTTGTTCCACAGATACTTAAACTCTTCAAAGCCCAGTTTGCCATTCGTATCACTGTCCATGACGGCTACCATGCTACGGCATGTCTCCAAGCTGAAGCCATCTGTCTTCAAGTCTTGATGTCTAGCAACGACTTTGTTCAGGATGTCCCTTAGCTCTGTGGCAGACACTTCCATATCATCTCCAGCCAGCTGGACAAAAAGGCGACGGAACTGTCTGATCTCTTCACTCTCATAAGCTTCCACATTCGTAAAATGGTTGCGAGGAGGTGGAGGTGGCTCTGGATTATACTGAGCTGCTGCTTCACTTATAAGATTGACAAGACCTCCAACAAGTCCTCCAAGATTCCCTCCATGAGCACCTCCTGTTAGGAGGCCTCCAAGGCCACGCACAAGGTTCCCTCCATGACCACTACCGCTTCCTCCACTCAGCAAAGCTTTAGCGAGGAACATCATGAAGGCTTTGTGAAGGGAGTTGCTCAGAGATCCTGTGCTTTTGTAGCTCTCAGAAGCTGTATTATGTCTGAGCTGGGTGTGGGCAAAACAACTTATCTACATGCTTAGACTTCACCATGTCTGCACATGTCTCCAGCTGTCACAGTTATCTCAGGTCTCAGTAGTTTCTGCCAATGGTGGATACGCCTCTATTTCTTTTCCTCTTCTTTGCGTAGTTAGCTTTATGTGATTTGAGGAATCTTTTTAGAAAAAAAAACCCCAAGCAACCAAACAACAATGATGAGGCTGAAAGCCACAGAGCAGAAGTCTCAAAATACCTGTGCTCATAGCTGAAGCAATTTGAACAAAGCCCTGCCAATTAGTGTGACTGTTCCTCAGTTAAGCTGATCTCCTTAAAGACGAACACAGCGAAAGCTTACTGGTGCCTTGTCTGTTTTTTTTAGTCTTTTATGCCTTCAACTTCTAGTGAATTGAGCATCACATGGCTAATTCTAGTTGCTGTTACTGTTGTGCCAGATAGGGAAAGTGAAAGGAGTCTTGATTGCCCCAAATTATTTTGCTTGCCATGCCGTATTTCTGTTGTACATACTGTGCTTCACAACTCAAGCTACACGTTCATAGGAGGCAATGGTCCAAGGTGGGGAGGCAAGAGTGAAGAAAGCATGAGTACGTAGCTCTGCTAGAGTATCTGTCCATTGAGCAATTAAGGAAATACATTTGACTCTTCTCTATTTTAAAGTTTGGAAAACCTTTTTATCTGGAAAAATCCTGAAAGAGTTTTAATCAGTACATACAATGCAGTGATCTCCCAAGGCCAGGTGTACTGCTGAAGGTCACTTGGCCAGGAATAGAAATGCTGAGCTGGGAGAGCTCCTGTGATAAGAAACAAACTGCTGTTCAGAAGCACTTGCAGCACAATATGCTGCTTGCAGTGTACCAGATGCCTAGAAATAAGATGGTTCTATGCTATGCTTCTAGTCACTGGGCTTAGAAGGACACACCCACAAAGCAATTTTTCTCATCTTCAGAGAGAAGTAGAAAATGGGAGAGATCACCACAGACTGTGGGGGAAAACCTAAATGATCAGAGTAAAACATTGTGTCCTTTATGGCTGGAGATAGGCAAGAGGAATCCTGACAGCATCTAATAGTACCCTTCACAAACACAGGAGGAACATACACTCTAGCCAGCCTCAATCTGCCTTAAATTATCTACTTACAGCTACATCAGTTAATTAAGTTGTCAGAGTGTACATAACCTTAGAACCTGGGGTAGGCAGAAGGAAATATTCAGCCCTTACTAGCATGAAGATCATCATCTGATGGTGGTGCAGAAGCTTGGTCCAAGAGAAGGCTGTCATCTCACAAGCTACAAACAGACCAACTTTTTTGCATTGAAACTTACGAAGGAAACTGGAAGAGTCACCTGTCTTGCCAACAGGAATTGCTAACCAAGAAGCATTTACTAAGCTGGACGTAACAAATTAAATATCCTTTTGGAATGTGCTTTTTAACAAACCAAGTCACTTAACCAAGTACTCACCCGATCAAAAAGTAGAAACAGCTCTTTGAGGACATCTGAAATGGGCAGCTTCAAGTACTCCGCAAACTCCTCGATTCCAATCCTCCCCCCTTTGGAAGCACTGGCGATAGCAGCGAAGGTGTCCAGCTGCTCCCGGACATGGTTCCATTTTAGGCTATGCAAACATGCAGGAGAGGAGATATTTCGATATAGCAGATCTTGGACAGATGGAATTTCCGTAGCAGTTATTACAGTGTTCAAAGACAAAACCCAACCAAAGAGAGCATGCTGTGCTTCCAACCTGGTATTTTATATGAAATCAGCAACAGAGGACTGCTCCCCCCAGTTACTAGTATTAAAAGCAGGCAGTTCTATGCTTGGGTAAAGCAGACCTCCTTAGAGTAACTTCCCAAACCTAGAATCGTCTGTACAGTCACTAGGCTAGTCTAGCAGAGGGCTTTTCATTACCACACATTCAGGTGCAGCATTATTTTGCTGCACTGTGCTCTAGAGTATTTCCTTAACAGAATTGAACAGATCTCAGCTCAACTCTCTGCCCAAATGCTACTGTAGCTACAGCCTGAGATGTAGCTGATCTCTCTGCAGAAATACAGAAATAAATTTATCTCTGATTTCCATGTAGTTTATGTAAGTTGTACACATAAATACACTATATTACACATGACCAAGTCAGTTCTCAGGTAATTTATCCTTTTGTAAATGGCCATCAACACCTGCAGCACTGCAGTAATTATGCTACCAACACCTAAACTTCTCTTACTTGAGTTTCTTGCTGATTTTGGTGAACTCCACCAGTCCAGCTTCCATGGGTAAAGTCAGCTGTCCTGCTGAAATCATCAGTCTGCAGTCTTCAAAAGTGTGATCCGTCACTGGTACATTCAAAGCACTGAAACAAAATTAAGGAAAAAGAAAAATAAATTTATTTTAAAATTGCTTCTATTTGACTGTTTCCCTTCTCTGTCTCAGTCTGGCTCTAATGTTAATATACAAAACAAATGATAATTCATTCTTGCACTGCTGTGAGTAGGATAAAAAAAATACATACAACACTCTGAAACCATACTGTGAAACTACATTACAGCAGCGTCACGATGTTTTAAGATTTACAGTCTTGTAAATGCAGCCCAGTAACCCTGGAGAACAAACCACCCACTTACTCTTGCCAAGCAAATAAGGGAGCAATTTATTCCAGCTTTCCATGAATTGAACATATTGTGTTCTAACATAAGACAACCTTCTTTATGCTGCATATAAAAACAACCAGGCCGTTTTCAGTAGAGGAATTTGACACTTCTTACTAAAAATCTAGAGTAATTCCCACATGTAGTACCTGGGACTTGACTAAATTGTACTTTCTAGTCAGGATATATATGGAATTGCTGGATAGAAAATAAAAGTTCTCACAGATTTTACTCATGACTGATTACATACGTTGCCATGGTTTGCCGGACTCTGTTGGCAAAAAGAATGGGATCATTCTTTTCTTCCTCAGTAGGAACATGAACAGGCAGAAACTGAAAGAAATGAGTTATCCAGTCAACTCAATAGTCGTCACTTTATTAGCAACATGAACAATTTCTTATTATTCCTCAGAATGGGAGAAAAACGAGGAAAAAAATAAAAGAGCCCTGCAATGAAGGAACTGGACACTAGAGGTCTTAATTGCCTTAGAAACCACTCTGTCTCTTCTTCCCTAGCCACACAAATGAGATTTAGTCCAAAACTACCTCTTAAAAGACTGGTATAAGCTGCTGAAATACTGCACACTGCTTTTCAATGCTCCTTTATAAGTGGTATTATATAGCATATGTAAGATTTTTTAATGGTTTGAAATACAGGCTGCAGTCCCATCTTTACCTGTTAATTGTATCTGTCAGCACGTGACTGGCAAGCTTCCTATAAGTTTTGCTTCCATGATAAAAATGTTAAGGAATCCTAATTCTGAACTGTAAGTAGAGGATTAACCAAATACAAATACTGTAAAATTTAGGAACTCAAAGCAGAGAGTAAAAAACACCAACAAAACAACCTCCTCTCCTCCCAAACCTAGACAACACCCCAGATACCTCGATGGCAACACATTTACAGCAGGATGTATTCAACATTAACAGGTAAGAAGTTGCAGCAGCATTACAGTAAAAATGCAATACAGATGAATTATTATTTAACACAGCACGAATCAGCACCTGCTTGTTTGCAAAGTAGTGTACGTAGAAGAGCAGTTCTTTCTGCTTCAGTCTCCAGGGTTTGCTTGCAGCTCTGCTATGCCTTTCCTCAGTTATAGTTACCATTTATCTCGAGTTCTGCTACTCCCCACCCCACAATCTTGCCCTTAAATCCCAGAATGCAGCACTCTACAGTAAGCATAAGGCGTTGCTCATGGCTCACTGGAAGACACAGGTGCTGATGACATGTCAGTATTGTTCCTCAGTTATACTGCAGTTGCTGGTGATGCACCAGTACTGTGGTAGCTGCCCCATATAAATGCAGTCCATCCTGAACAGCCTTTTTACGTGTCTCTTCAAGGAATCCCGCCTCTTTATGATTACAGCCAGTAGGTTTATGGAATTGGTTATCTGTCAAATAGCCATAACAATTTTCTGTTTATACCTAGAAGCTTTCTCTGCTGTACAGACAGCAGGGGTCCAGCTGTTCACATGAAGGTTTGAGATTTCTTTCCTTCTATAAACAGTTGCCAGCTGTGTTCAAGGTCTGATACGTGTCCCTGCTTATTACAGCTCCCTTTCAGAAGTCATGTTATCCTTAAATCAAGGAAGCACAGGCACACTGTGCAGACAGAGAGAACTGTGTCATCTCTGCATGAAGTCGTATCTCTGAGAAGTTTATCTGTGCAAACATGGGTCATGGTCTTGAAAGTGGTCATTACATCACTTGAGGCTGAGATCTTGCTCAGACAGCAACCTTGGTTTCTGGCAGGTTAAACACCAGCTTCAAAAAAAAACACCTACAATTATTCATCAAACCAGTTTTCCAGAAACCACAGCTGGGGCTGAAGGACTTGGTTACTTGGCCTTCTGAGGTGGCATGCATGATGTCATCCCCGCCCAGCTCTTACCTGATGAAGAATAGTAAGTGTACCTTCCCTTTCCAGTTGCAGTCCTTGAACGAAAAGCCTTCACAGCTCTTTCAGTAGCAGAAATACTTCTCTGATCTGCTTCTAACCTAGTATCTTTTCTTACAGAATTTGCCAAAAACTTGATCTAGTGAAACCTGCATGTTATTTCGTATTTTAATTTTGTCTCTTGGAACCTGAGATCTATTTTCTAACAGGGAAGTTTGTGTTCTGTTCTGAAGTAGAGGGAAACAAACCTACTGGAAGTTCTATGTTAACTATTTCTTGCTCACATGTATATAAATTACATAGATCTGTCCTTCTGTACAAAATAATTTGGGGAATTAGCTCTTCAGCAAACCTTTTGTAAATACATGTCTACTTGCATGCACTATACACTAATAAGGTGCTCCCTTAAAATGAATTTCATTGTTCGACAACAAAGACCATATTGCTAACTGGTAGTAGTAGCAACACTACTTGCATTCACAAAACTTAGCACAGCTTTGCTAAATTCTGTGTTTTTCATATAAACAGCAAAACCTGTCTGAATTTCTCCTGTTCCTCGGGTCCCTAAAACAACTTAGTCCACACTGACATTCCTTTGTGGTCTGGTAAAGAATGGGACTTACAACACTTAAGAAACTGGTCCAGACCTCAGTTCCCTAGCTTCTTACTGCTGTGTTTTGAATGTTGACTCTGAGAAGGAGCAGTTAGAATATATGTGCTGATGTTATGAGGTGTGTATGTGGTTTCAGTTGTCATTTATCTGCTGTTGTGCTGTGCAGCTGATTTGAATGATCAAGGGAAGCACTATACAAGGCTCAGCACAAGTACTGGACTCCTTAAATAAACTCTTAGGTGCAGAAACCTTCTATAGTTCAATCTGGGAAGATGGTGAGGAAGACAAGGATACTTTGAATGGAGTTGGAAAAATAAGTTGTTATCTTTAACAGAACATATTATAATTCTTAGTTTTAACATCTGTAAAATGCATGTGGTGATAATTAGCAATGATTTTATAAAGCATTAAAATTAAAGGCATTTCTGACAGCTTTCTTTGAGGAATTATTTAGATTAAGTGATACATAGGTGTCAACAACAAATCCAAATATGTTATTCACCATGATTCTGCTCTTGTTTCTGAGACATTTGTTTATTGTTCAGTAAGTGACTAATAATATGAATAATTAATTTATATTAACGTGTAAATTCTCTGGTTGCTGAATGTTAGTACAAAAATACTTGTCATTCTTACCTCAACTTCTACTCTTGTGAAGAGCTGACACAGTGTCATTACACACAGCTCTTTTCTGCAGACAAAGAAGAAGAAAAATATATTGTACTTATTTAAAACTGAAGTATTTTTACATCAGTAAATGAAACTCTTTAAAGACAAAACCACAGCCAACACTGGGTGAGGTTTTTAAGTATCTTGCAGTGAAGTTCCCCGAAATGTTCCTTTTGACATTTTTTCTACAGGGCTTCTTGCTCAACGGGCAGGCAACTTTTAATATGTCGTGCATTTTAACAATACTGTAAAGGTTTTTTGGCCAGCAATATGTGCATATGTTACTCAGTCTCTAAAGAGGTGAATAAATACTGGATTTTAAAGCTTTAAGAGCTCTGATTCTGAGAAGCAGCTTTACTGTGTCTTTTATTTTCTCATTTGCAAAGTAGGACCAGTAACTTTCTTCTGTGGAACAGGAAGTAAGAAGCTGTTAGTATTTGCTAGTCTTTTGCAGATGATAGTAGTATGTACACAAATGTGTTAATGAAGTGTCAGTATGTTTGGGAACTTCAGTGCTTTTAAAAAGACTCATAAATTTTAGTATCAACAGCTAGTGAAAGGGAGAAACTGCAAGAGGAGTAGCATAATCATTTCCACTTCTGGCTTGTCTTTGTCACTGTGATTTTGAAGCAGAATGCAAATTTGATCTTTACTTTAGATTGGGTAAATTATAAAGTAATGTTTCCTCTGTTCTTGTTTTGGACAAAATGAAAAAAAAAGAAAGAAAAGGCAGGAGAGCAACTAAGGGATCCTTTTGACTTTCTGCAGGAATCCACTCCTAGCATTTGATTTTCTAACACACAAAATTATTCCTCTCGGTAAGGCACAAAAGTAAGAAAGAAGTAGCAAGTGAAAGCAGAAACTGGGCCAGGAGGTTTCTGAAAACACAAGTGGTACTGTCCCATCTCGGCCCAAATATCCAGGAAGTTGTACAAGGACTGTGACAGTTCTGGATTTTGTGATCCGCTGATTTCTGTGGGAGATGTTCCCCTGCTTCCACCTATTTTTGTTAAGAATCTCTATATTCTACCCCATCCACCCCTTCTCTTCCTGTGATTTTGCCAAGCTCATCCTTTCATCTTCTCACAGATTTCAGTTTGAGCCTTCATTATCCAGCCACCGGGCTTAGAGCACTTGTCCACTTTCAGTGCACGGGCAGCCTCCTCCCTTCCACCCCAATACCTCTGGATCCAATTTTCCTTCACCTATACCAACACCATCTCTCGTAGCTGAAGACACAGCTCCTTTTCAGTCTTCCAGCATAAATCCTTCATAGGGGATATTTGTAGCACGCTACTGAATTTGTAGTGTTTGGTACTCTCAGGATGCTGGTAACTGTAACAGCAGTGATAATAATAGCCAGAAATTCTTGGGAAGCTGAGATGGACATTTTCTTCAGCTTTGCTGATGTCCATTCTGCAAGCATGCAGGTGCTGCAGTTAACTACTGGTAGCGTAACAGGTGCTTATGATCTGCTCCACTAGTTCAGACCTTTCAAAATTAATTGCCTTAAAAATTGTAGTTGCCAGTGCTACTCTAACTAGAAAGACTACATATTCTATGTGAAAATACGGTATAGGGGTTCTGCAAATCCACATTTTAATGACTGTTTATAAGGTGAAAACTATTTTCCAGACTTATTTTCATTATAGCTGCAAATATTTTTTAATACTTTAATAAAATTTTAGCACAGTAGAAGGCCATCTGCATTGAGAAATAAACACAGATCCATTACCTAACTGGTTTATTGAAAGATTTTTCATTATTTCAAAGTCAGATACTATATATAGCCTCTTCACAGGGATCTCAAAAACAATTGCTTTTGTTGAGTCAAAAATAAAAATCTAAAGAAGTATCCTAGATATTTGAGTGAGAGAAGATGGGGGAAATTAATATTGTTTTGCCCATCTTCTTCTCCTAATCTAATCTGACTTGAAATGAAAGGGAGGAATGAATAAAGGACAGAACATGACATTTCATTTTTCTTGTTTGTGTCCCATATTGGAAACTGTAAACATCTATGGATTTTAATTACTATGATTGTTTCCCAAAGAAAAATAATTTTAAATCTTGCTTTTGCTTTAGTGTAATGTTGAAAACGGGAGAAAATTAAAACGGTGGCAGAGCTGGAAATAATGCTTCTCCATTTGCAAACCCTTTCTCCAGCCATTCAGATATGAATCTACTGCACAACAGCATTATCCCCAGGTATTTCCCCCTCATAAAAACAGATCTAGAAGAACATGTGTCTTGGCTTAGCTGACTCTGTCTGGCAGACTGCTTGGCAAAGGGGGAAAAAAATTCTGTAGGTAATTTTCAGCGGGATTAAGAAACTTACAATGAATAGCCCTGCCATGTCCAGGTCACAGTATCCTAAGGAAAAAAATAAAACAGAAATGTATGACAAAACCAGATGAAAGTTAGAGAGCAGATATGTTACGATATAAAACACGCAGAATTTTAGTAAAAGCAGATGACAGTTACAATGTCCTGTGGTGAAAATAAAATAAAGGTGTCAAGGCGACTAGGATTCTTTGCCTCAGAAACTTGGAAATAAGCATAGCCGACTTTTGATAATATCAACAATTGGGAATACAATTGATTTAAAATATTATGTTGACTATATACATTTATTCTGATCCAAACAACTGAAGTTGCTAGATCTAGTAAGTAGTCTAAGTATCCAGTAAGACCTTTTCAGAGGACTTCCCCAGTCCCTTTAGAAAGGCACCCTCATAAATACGTTTGATTTAGTTTTTAAAGACGTTTCTGCATAGGTAATCGATCATGCTTTTTCTTTTTTTCTTCTCTGCTTTTCTTTTTCATTATTCTATGTTTATGATTCTTACATATCATTTTTACAATATATACTGTGATACTAACCCCCTTTAGTGGGTCACTTCAGTTTTGAAATTGATCTGTAAAGGATTTTACAAAGGAATCTATGTAAATAACAACAATAATCACTCAGTTTAAATCTTAAAAAATATTAGGGATGAAAAGTTTGGTCTCCTCTGGATTTGTTGCATGACCAGATAATTAAAAACAAGTTAACAAGTTGCTAGACTCGTGTCCCAGGATTACCCCTGCCAGTGAAGCAAAGCCATACATCTGTACCCTTATAGTTGGCAGAAAGGCTAAACCTTTACTTGGGAAAACAAGGGAAAGTTGCACAAAAAGACCCATCTGCAAAGCTGCCCTCCTGAGGGGCTCGAAGGAAAGGTGCTGGAGCTACTGCACGGCTCAGCTTTGCTTTGGTTCAGAAACCTTCCAACCCCCTTTGTGTAAGAGTATTTTAAGCTTAAACCAAAAATGCTGAGTAGGAGGGAAGTTGTGTGCATTTTAGTCTTGAAAGTACAGGCTCTGTGGCTTTGGAGGAAGTTTCTAACTTCCGCTGCTACACTCTCCTATGCCCCCTCTTACTTAAACTGTAGCTAAGAAGCCCAGCAGTAAATTTTTCATAGTCAGAACAGCAGCTACACCATGGTGATGCTTGGGAAACCTGGCTGCCTCCAGGAGCTCTCCAATGCTAACGTTCAGGACAATAGATTCTTCAGTGACCATCAAAGTATTCAGTGTAGGTACTGTTTAAATCAGGATTTTTTACTTCCGTATTGCTAGTTAGCGATAGAAGAATGTTCTGCCTACCAGTTTGTTGGGGTATCGGAGCAACACGGGTTGTACAGGGACTCGTGGAACAAAGGCACCTGCAACCACAAATTAAAACTGATTGTTAAGACTAAGCTTAATACAGTAGTTAGGAGTTCTAAGTGATTCATGTAAGACACAGTATCTGGAAGGAGAGATTTTTGAAAAGGCAAGAAGAGTGGGAAGTGGGCTTATTGTTGTAGGGCTTTATAATCACAGTCAAGTTTCTGGGTAAATAAATTAGACAAAAAGGGTATCCAGAAAAAAAACCAACTAACTAACTGTATACACGGCAGGTTTTTTGCATCCTACAAAATACCAAAGATCAGAAAACTAAACTGACTAGTATTAAGCAGTGGGTTTAGTGCCACTGGAACTTTAATGATGTAAGACGTTACTACAGTGCTGTTCTGGATGATGTACCTGCAGAAGGAGCCTTACTAGAACTACTAAATTTTTATTTCACACATTCTTATCCAAAAACAATGTGACAGAATCTCTCACCTTGTTTAAATGTGATCAGGCAAGATCGGTTTGTGCAGGTGCCTTCTGGGAAAATTAGTATCTTGGATTTAAAGAGAAAGAAATATATGCATATACATTTCATAAAAAGATTATACTTCAGCATCAGTTACATAAAGGCTGACTTTTTATGCAAACTCTATGCATATTACACTGCATCACAAGAATATCATTACTGTTGCCAAAGGAAATGAACAGATAAGAAGTGAAAGAATGCTCAAATATTAACCTGATCCGTCTTGATTTGGAAACAAATGCTTTGAGTTCTGGGGAAGGGCCTTTATCAGTTCAGAAATGTGGTACAAAAGGCTTTAGTGTTTCACTTGAAAAGTTTATTGTTGGTAACAACACGGGAATTCTTCCTCTAATGGCAGCTCCTTGTTGAACTGCTGGATGTATAAACATCAAGAGTGTGGGCTGACAAGAAGTGCACAAGGTAATTAAGTGTTTACAGGCAGAGATGCGATCAGCCTGAGCGAGATGCTGGCTGTGATGAGGAGGTGGCAGCTTGAGGGGAAGCAGCAAAAGGCAGAGAGCACGTGTGCATCTGCGGTGCAGAGCTCTGACGGCACTGCACACCACTACACGCCCTCTGAACCTAAATGACACCCTGAATATCCAGGAGGCATCTGAATTTATCTCTGAAAGACATTGCATTAGATGCACGGTGAGCTGCAGTGTGACACACAGAACCCAGTCCTCCATGGAATACAAGGAAGCTTTGTGGTTTTCCTATCACTGAGGAATTGTAAGCAGCATTTAAAAAAACCCTCAGCACAAGAACTGATTGGGATGAAAAGGGTGTTGAAGGTGTGCTCCCGCTTCAGTCCAAATGAACAGGTCAAGGCTAGATGAAGGAGGGCATCATCAGCTCACACTCCACAGAGACACAGGCTGTTCTCAGCTAGGATAGAGACAGATGCATGTTGCTATTTACAGTTAGTCCTTGACTACCCAATCTGTAATCAGAAATTGTTCCCTGGTGGTACGGACACAAAAGTTGGGTATGTTTCTGCTTAGCATATGTTATGAGCTTTAGTAAACATTTTAGTGACTGATCAACGAGTAAAGAATCACTCCCTCCTTACCCTTTGTTTTGGTACAGGCTTAGGAAAAGGACTAAACAGAACTTTGTGCTCTTAGTAAGCACAAGTACTGCCCAGCCTGTGCTGTTTTGGTTTGAGGAGGAGGGAACGAGGAATCCAGCTACTCTTTCTTTTCTATTGTGCTAAAAGAATGCAGCCCAGGCACTCTGAAGAGGATATGACAGACATCATCTTGTGGTCAAGTTTCTTAAAAAAAACCCAACAGAGTAGGAGGAAGGTGTGGCCAGGGCATAGTACTAGGAATCACCCAGTGTCACCCACAGTTGTACCGCTGACTTAGTCTTGGAGACTCCCAGATTACCTGACTCACAGACTATTTATGCCATAATACATATCTAGTTATCTAGTTTTTATCTCAAGTGCAGTATTTATGTAGAGCCAATTCCCATTTCCTCCCCAAGCTGTTTTCAGCAGAGATTAAGTCTACCAGGGCTTTGCTGGAATCACTTCATCCTTAACAGTTTAGCAAATCATAATCATCAGTGTAGTTTGTAAGCACAGCATCACACAAAAAAAGCCTTCCTAACTTTGGCATGTGCGTATTTAAAATCCTCAGTTTTATAACTGACGACAAATTGATAAAAATAATGGAGGCTCTGCAAATACAGCAGCTTAGAAAAATGCATTTATGCGTCAAATTCAAGTAGCCTAAACACTAACTAAAAGGCTTTTTGTAAGGTGCTTACTAAATAAAAGTGATGTGTGAAGTCTCTAAATAATGTCATTTTTAAAAAAAGTAGCCAGTGTTGGTCTTTCCTGCTTGAATGTTCTAAGTTTCTACAGACTATTCAGAAAGCTGAATACATGGCAGAAGAGTAGCACTGTATTTATTACCTGTGGCCACTGGCCTCTAGATAATGCTCGCTTAGTTATCTCAGTGACCGTATTCTTCCGTGAATCAGGGTCTTGACGAGAAACTGCGACAGGCTGAAGGGAACTTAAAATTGCTGTGAAAGAGAGAAGTTTTTATTTGTCTTCTACTAGGGCTTAGAAAACACATGAGTTCAAGGCTCCCTTGTAGCAAAAGCTTGTTATTATTCTCATATTAGGACACAGACTGCACAAACAGCTCTCAGACTGAAAAGATAAGCAGAGTTCTCTATTTTGCCTACTGAGTTTAGTTTGGGGTTATTGTACAGCCAGTAGAAAGTCTACAGCTGATTCTAATAATAATGCAAACAGGAACTCTTTTTGTGCCAAAAGGAAGAGAAAATGATCGAAGCCTGAGTCACTCTCTGCATTTCCTTTTTGAGTGACTTCTCCCAGTTAGACTCCCCTTAAAAAAATGTCCTGCATGTTTAAACTTATAAATACGATATTTTAGAGACTGCTGTAGTTTGGGTCTGGTTTGAAAGAGCCTTCACTAATCCCTGTTCTACATTTGTGGCCCATGCTGTTAAAAGACAGCAAATAGATTTCTCAAGCTACCTACTGGGAGACTTTTAAGAGAAAGCTTCTAGCCTGAGCCGTTATGAAACATGCTTTCACTTAAAAAGCAAATTTGATGTGATATTATATTTCATACCTGAAAAGACACAGCATGTCTTTAGACACTCTGACCAATTCAGAAAGGTAATTTGTCACAAGGATTTCACTGGAAATAATGTGTCAATATCTTTGGAGCCTAGGGAATTAAAAAAATCTGTCCCCAAATCACTTTCAGAGATACGATTTTTAGCCTCACGTCAAATTGCTAACTTCCAACATTTTTTTTTTTTTCATAAATACTTACTGCCAAATACCGGCGTGGACAGGTTCTCTGCTCTAGACACTATGGATGGCATTCCAGTTAGGGCAGTAATAATGGCATCAAAAAAGCTTGAATGAGGAGCTGCCACAAAGATTGGGGCTTCCAGCAGACTTGCTATTTTCCCTTTTACTTTAACTTGGAAACCCATTATGAAGAACAAGGTACGAGTGAGGCATGGGAGTGTTGTCTGGATCGTCCTCCTTGTAAACAGAAACACAAAAACATCATCCATCTTACAAGTTAGTATTTCTCCTGTTAGTTTTTTTCTCAGTTTAAAAGAAAAGCCTGCGGAAGATGTCATGGTTCTGACCGTCCCAGGGGCCAGGCCCAGGACTGCAGTACTACCCACTGGCAGAGCACTGGGCTAAAGGGGACGAAGTAAACTGGGGAAGGGAACGCTGCCTCTTCTTGTTGAAACCAGATTATAATTGTAACGAGAAGGCAATGGACAGCCCCATGCTAAGCCCTCCTCCCAGGTACGCTGTTTCTCGTGCCACATTTTATAGCACTGTATCATAACACTATTGCAAGGGGAGAGTGAGTAATTAGCAGATTCAGTGTCCTTTTTTAAGAACCTAGGTAACTCTGATACTGTCCTTTTACTATTAAACAAGTAAAATTAAATGACAGTGTTCCCTTACTGATACATGCTGCTTTACTAGGGGGCACGTTCCCTTCATGGGACTCCCCATAATCCCTTGGCCTTGTTAGAGTTCACTTCCTCATCTCTTCCTCCTGTGTGCAGCTTCAATGCATCGTACCCTGAGGTCAGAAGCTGAGCAACTGAAACCCAGAACTCACAGAGGCAGCTGTAAAATATTCCTTCAAGAGCAGCATAGCTAAGAGAGGAGCTGTCAAAGCTAATTTTGTCATAAATCACTGCATAGGAGGAATGACAAAGGCTACACAAACTCAAGCTATGTTACATTGCTGAATAATTTTCTTAATAAGTTTCTTTTCTCAAATATTCCTATCAGTATTTTTACTAAAATAAGTCCTGGCTTGGACTTCTTATTAAGAGTCTTTATATTCTATAAAGGCTTTTATACAGATTTAGTTTAGCCTCCAGACAGTTGAAAATCTACCTATTTTAAAAATTCCACTACTGTAAAATACACTCATCAAATGTTGTTTCACCTAAGCAGGTAAAACTAAGATTTAACTGAGTTTCCTTCTTTAATCAACAGGAGGAAAGGAGTGAGAGGGCGAAAAAAAAGACTCTTTAGATGCTGGTTTTGTGTTATTTAAAAAAAAAAAGCATGGAATTTTCACAAATATTGGACAGTTTCTACCTTCTCCATCCTTTAAGTGGCACAGATCCTTTTGCAGGGTGACGGAAAGTTGCAATTGATGCAAAGAGCCATCCTAGCAGTACAATGACTACAATGCATATGGCACGAAGAGGTAGCAAAATAATCCCCTGGAGAATGGTCTGGAAAAAAAAAAAAGAGGAAAAATCTTAAGAAATGGTATCAACAGGAAGAACACTGATATCTGTATAGTTATATTACATGGACTTTAAAATAGTGACATTACTGCTGTGTGGCTTAGTAAGGAAAGCATTAATGATTCTAGTGTTCATATGGGGAGTCAATTATTCACAGCATTTCATTTCACTTTTGGGTTCCCATCTCAGGTAAAACTGGAACATCTAAGGATTTGAGTTTTTGGCTTGGATGTTGTTAGGCAGAGAGGGTAAACAGAGTTTGCTGGTTTTAGTTTATACTTGGTCTGCAGGACACAACCAACTCAGATGAGTCTGCCCAGCTGATAGATATCTCCACTACAGAGCCTTGTCACTATCTGCTTGTCTGGAAGCCAAGTGGGATTACTAGGATGACTAAAATGTACTCTTGCCCTTTCAAAATGACAAATCTGTGTTGAGTCACACAGTTGCCGCAAGTCATCCTTACTACTGCTGCGCGGAGGAGTGCAAATGCAACACTTCGTTTCCCTTAGTTGAGACATAAGCAAAATGGAGTTTTCAGTTAAAACTGAACCTGTGTTTTAAGGTAAAGGTTCAGATTCTACAGTGCTGTGGAAGCTGCTGTAGCAGCTCTTGGCTCGTTGGAAACAGTTTGCTCGCTGTAGACATACAGCAGAACTCTTCTAATTATGAACTTGTCTCCTGTTTAAAGCATCTTGGGTATTCTGTGCTAGGACCTCCTTGAACTTTTCAGATTAATATTTTTCAGTTCTTCACATATGTTTGTAAGGGCAGTGGAGGGATGAAGAAAAACTAACATGCCCTGGTTGCAAATAATCCTTGAACATCATCCCCAGCCCCATGCGAGGAATTTTTAGCTTGCATTTTTTCATGCACAGCTCCAGGAAACGTGTATTGGCATAAAGTTGTTAATAGGCAGCTGTGGGGCAGGGCAGGGAGAAATTCTTAATTGTTTTACCCCAGTACATTAGAAAATATAACCTGAAGGTTGGCCTTTATGGTGCAACACAGCACTTGTTGAGCAAGCGTGGGTCTGAGAGGCGGGGACTCAGTGTCTCTTCCCTGGTAAGCGACTGAACAGTTCAGCTCCTTCTGGCACCTAGTCCAGCCCAGCTACCACTCACTGACCAGTACAGCACGGTAGAAGTTACCGAAAGGGAGTTATGCTAGTTTACTTTACACTTGTGAGCTTACTATTTTGTATGCTTTACTATTTTTTAAGAAAATCTGCAACTGAACAAGTGTTCCTCTCTCAGATCCAGCCTTCCTAAGCAGCTCCTTAGCAATGGGTACTTACTGTACAGGAAAAGCAAGGCTTATAATAATAAGTAAGTTTTTCAAAATAGTTTGCAACTCACGTATTTGAGCTATGATTATTAAGCAGCACAGTGGATTTTAATTGATCTTTTTTTAAAAAATAGGAGCAAATGTTTATAGTACATTTAGAATGGAAGCATATTTCAGTATTATTTATCCAATTATTTGATACAGTTGGTTGATTCTAATTTCCCTTTCATGAGTGTGGTCCTTTCCTTCCCAACCAAATCCCTTCCATCTTCACCTAATGTCCTCCTGCTGCCCTCTGGCCAATATTCAGAGAGGCTCTCTGAAGTGTACATTAGGATAAGCATGAGAAGCAGGTACATGGTGTTGATGTTCTGTAAGTACTGCCATATAACATGTTTCCAGGAGAGATATGAACATTCAGGTATGATTATTTCCTTCTTTGATATAACAGTTGTATATAACTAGCTGTGGAATTTTAACCCTAACTTCATGGAGAACAGGAAAAAGGACGACTCTGGATCACAGAAATGGGTTCAGTAGCTGCATATAATTTAGCCCTGGAGTTCTACTGCTCCGACTCTTTTTGGTGTCAGTCATAGCAAATCTGGAAAAGTCAGGCAGCAAGTTAAGCCAAGACTCCTTACTTGTCTCCCAAAATCAGAGATGTCTTTTTTTTCTCCATACGTGTCCTCTTGTTCTATATTGATCTATAGGCCAGATCAATGTGTCAGCTGCATTCAGTTATCCGAAATGAGCAGCATAAGCATAAATCAGTGTCTTTTGACTTTAACTTTCTTCTTTATGAGGTAGAAAATATGTGCACTGACCTACAATGAAAAATCAAGGATGCAGTAGCTAAAGGAAAACTATTCTTTCCTCAAAACTTTAATAAATTCATTAATCTATTTTAGGCAGATGTGCATGTGGTACTGATCTGCTAAGGCAAGCTACTGGCTTTCTAGGTCACTGTGTAATGAGGCAGAGTGGAGTTCTGCTCCATCAGCTGCAGAGCAGGGGAAGAAAAGGACAGAAAAAAGGAAGGTCAAGGTAGGCTAGAAAAGAAAAAGTACAGGATGAAAAAAAAATATAGAAGAAAATACAAGTTCCAAGTTTAGTAACTACTAAGTAGGATCAGAGCCACTCCAGCTTCTGTATACAGTAATGACAAAGACAGAATCTGAGTCATCCAAAGAACCTTTTCCCACATATGGAATATCTTGGTACTTTCAGCTGCGTAGCCTATCACTGAGGTTGTTGCAGAGACCTGCAGCAGCCCCGATACACTGTCACAAGCTGGGTAAGGGCAACAGCAGGTCTGTCAGAAAGCCACAGAACTCAGTTTGAAGTGTTGGCCAACTTCAGCTGCTGACAAGTTATCTAGGAAACAGCAGAAGAGCAGGCTGGGCACCAGAATGAAGCCCAACTTCAACTGAACTCTCCTGACATCTGAAACTGTGATCAAATGAACCCAGTTCAGGGGACACACACCAAGGCAGGGTCTTCCATGGGCATCCAGAGCAGTCACAGCTCTGCCAAGCAGTCTGGCCTCTTACTTCCAAGCACAGGGTTAAGCACAATGCTTTTGGTGTGCTGGCTGTGCCATCACATAGTTCACCATTACATAAGCCCACTAAATATCTCTTCTGAACAAAGTGGACTCTAGTAATGACAACTAGAGTTTGTGCTTTGCAGATACAGTTCAGAAGTTAAGAGGGTGAGTGAGACATCAGTATGAACAGAACAAACTAAAAAAAAAGAAAAAATCCCAAAAATGAATTGCAGCCAGCTTCATTCAGAGGATGGGAACTAGAAATATTTGAACAACTGTTTTAGAATCTTGTTTGGCACATTCAGATAGTTAGCACAGCACATCTGACCCTTGTTTTGCACATTCTAAAGAAACACAAAAATCTCTTTGGCTGGTAAACTATTAGCAATAAAAGATTGGCAAAAATTTTAAAATGCTCTCTCTCCACTTTTCAGTCTGGCTATAGCCTACTTTTGTATTTGAAGCTGAATGAAATGCAAAAAGCTAGCCTGTCTCACTTTCAAGCTCCATACACCAGGGGACAGCAGCCTTTACCTTCAAGGACTTCACCAACACAGGAAAACTCAGCTTTGGGCTCCCAGAGTGAGTTTTGAAATTGTATCAGTTTTTATCAGTGTATGTTAAAGGAATAGCATAGAATAGGGGGAAAGTAACAAAACAATCCTTTAACACAACACTTCATTCAAATGGAAAGAGAAGGGCCATTCGTTTTTCTGAAGTCTGTAGTAAGGGAAGGCTCTCTGGTCAGGCTCCGATTCCCAGCTGATCCAGTACGCAGTGCTGGGCAAGAGAGGAGCTGGCATTACAGGATAAAGCAGACAGTAAGGATGTATCCTAGTCTCTGTGACTACAGGGGAAAAATAACAGAAGGGAGGAACACACAGTGCAAAGAGGTTGTCTCTCTTGTGTCCTGCTTTAAAATTCTGTGACTACTGCAGTTTTGCTTCAGAGCTCACTAGCACTGGGCCCTTAGCCAGCCGGGTGCTTTCCTTTCAAGTGCACTGTGGAGTGATGTGTGGAGTGATGTATGGAGTGTCTCTTGCTTTAAGACATACCATGGTTTTCTGAGGTTTTCCTCCTGAAGGAAAATAGTAGGATACTATTGTATGTAAAATGGTAATTGTACCTTAAAATTGCAAGCTTTTGAAAGTAGTCTGTGAATCCTCCAGAAAGAACAGCCAGCACAGAGGGTAGTCCATTTCTGGAATCTCATTAAGAAACTGGTTTCCTTACCTCAGGGTTTATGCCTATAGCTATGGATTCAGATGCACTTGAAACGTGTTTCAGGCTGATAGTAGAACATATGGGATAAAAAGATTTGAAATTGTTTTCCAGGTTTCTCATATTTCCTCCACCCCACTGCCCTCAAGGCAAACATTGTTTATAACTTGAAGAAGAGCCATACAAACCATAAAATATTTAGTTGCAGATCAGCCTCAGATATTTGTAACAATCAGCAGAAAACACTGCAAGTTCACCTACACAGGGGCATTCTGATTGTCCTCACTGAGATGTCAGTTCATAGTTGGTTCATCCGCTCAATTTTTAAATAGAACATTTTTAAAAATCAAAGCCCAGAAATACTGTTTGCTTTCTTAATTGTAGATGTATCCAGTGAGCCTTGTGTGTGCTGTACTGGGACAGAAATCAGCTCAGAAGCAGAAGTCAATTCACCTGGTGACCCCATTCAATAACCCAGTGGAACTGGGGGTAGCTTTTTTTCTGTTGTTCATACCGCAAAATGGAACCAAGAGATTAACTCCCTGCCCAGCTCCACCCAGCCTAAGTTTAAAAGCAGCCTGAAGTGAGTTAAGCATCTGAAACAGGATTACTGTAAAAAGTTATTTTCTATTTTATGCTATCAGTGAGAAGTTATCATCTTCTTCACTCTAGAGCTGAGGCATCTGACATGATGGATCGACAGCATTTCATTCCTGTGGTTCAAACAGGAGGCAGATTGGAGTTAGAGGACTGTTTTCTCTGGGAGTGATGTGTTAACTGCAACGACCATGCACATCTTTGCAAAAGCTTGTTGAAAACCTGCTGTTTGAAGTGGATAAGCCTGTGTGTGTAGAGCAAGCATACAGTTTGTGGACCCTGAGAAGCAATGGCTCGAAGGGCTTCATGTCAAGGAACAGCAACTCTTACTCTGAACACCCACTGCACGTTCGCCTAGACCATTTACACGACCTATTAATTCTCCGCTCTCTGCGGCTGGACGAGGCCGGGCAGCAAGCTGTGCCGCTGTGTGCAGTTGGGAGGGAAGTGTTCCTGCTGGCGGCCTCTGCCTGCAGAGACGCTGACTGGGGCGGGGGGCTGGCCGCTGTCCCCTCGCCGCTGGGTGTAACCGGG